>NW_024412429.1:3660307-3676722 GCF_014898765.1 Herpailurus yagouaroundi | reverse complement strand
ACGTAGCGCGCCCCGCCGCCGCTGGGTCCCCCGGCGCCGGGTCCCCGCACCCCCGCGGGCCTCTGCGGACGCCGGGCGTCCTGGCTGGGGTGGGGGGCGGGGGAGCTCCTGCGTCTCTGCGGGGCGTCGTCACATCTGGGTCTGGTGTTCCGGGTTCTAAATCCGCCGCCCAGCAGCTGCGCTCCGCTGGGCGAGCCACGTCGGCCTGCCCCTCGCCCGAGCCAGGGAACCCTCCTGGTGGCTGGCCAGCAGCTCCGACCGAGCTGGGCTCAGAGCTCCCGGGAGAGGAGTTCAAACTCGGACGTTTGGTTGGAGTTTAAATCAACGCACAGTGTTTCCCATAAACTAAGATTTAGTAAGTCTGTTCATCCCCGCGACTCCCTTTGCGATACACGCTTTAGAACGAACTTGGTGTGCACAGCCCAGTTTGCCCCGGGTGAGGTCAGAGAATGGACAGGGCAAACTGTGGCTCAAAAAAGAAACTGTAAGATCGTCACCCCAAAGCCCTGAGAACCGCCTCGTCACCTGCGGCTCTTTGGCACAACATCACCCACCCCACCCCCGCTCCCTCCTTCCCAGCCCGAATCCAAACGGTTGCTGCCGACGGGAAATGTGCCGCCCAATGGGCGCTCAGAACTAGAAGCCGCCAGAAGTTTGGGAAGTTCAAGCGCCCGAGCGCACTGATGCGCAGGTGCCTGCGTCCGGGAAGGCGCGCTGCGCGGGGTCACCAATGCACTCGGGGTCCGACAGGGGGGGCGACAGGCCTGCTGCCCCACGGTGGGACGGGCTGTCCAGACTCCCTCGACCAGGTCCCCTTCCCAGGAGTGGAGCGCGCGCACCGGAGCCCAACTTGCACGACGGGCAGGGCGGGCACCTGAGCGCAAGGCGTGCGCGGCGGTGCGGCCGCGTGGCTGACACAGGGCCCGGGGCCCGGCGTGCGCCCTGCAGCCGGGCGTTTCTCGCTTTCCATGGCTTCTTCCGACCGTCCAGCTTCCAGGTGTTTTTATTTTGAAGCGTGCTCCAGATCCTTCCCCACTCCCATCCAGACACCCACAGTGGGAAAGGACGTGTTTGTATTTGCACCAGACTGGGCAAGTGGGGCGCCTGGGGCTTGATGCGACTCCCCTCTCCCAGCAAAGGCTGTGGGCGTTTCAGCAACCGCCGGGCGCACGCGGAGCGCTGCCCGTAGCGGGCGTCAAGCCCTGGCTCTCACTAGATCGTAATCCCTAAATTTGCGAAACAGGAAAAAGATTCTGGTGACTCTTACCTTGCAGAGTGGGTATTTTTACCGCTGCCTTTGCTTTTTTTCCGACGAAGAAAAAAACTAGAACAATGCTGCCGGGTCTGGTGCCGAAGCCTCCGGGCCGTCGCATCGGAGAGGCGCAGACCCGGACTCCGGGATTCTCGTGGGCGTCGGGACTCCGCGCCCGCTGCGGACTTGGCCTCGCGGGCAGGGTCTCCCCAGGGCTCGAGGGCACGCGTTTCTCCTCGAAGTGTTTGCTGTTCGTTCTTTTACGCGCCAAACGTTTCTTCTCGTCGGTGACGTTTCTTTTGTTGCCTTTTGGAGCGGTTAAAGTGACCTTCCCATTATAAGAAAATGTACAAGTAATTCGAATACAAGCCTCCATATGGGCGCGGGAAGCGGGGCGGGACCCATCAAATACTTGTTCTCTGGGTCTTTTTAAAATCAGAACGCAAACTTTAGTCTTTTCTCTAACCCTTTTCTGGCATCAAACTTCATTCTATTTTCCGTCCTTCTTTCCTCCAAACGCTTGCTGGAAGGCACGCATTTCCTGGACAAATCAAAAATGACAAAGCATGACAACGGAAAAGGAACACGCCGAGGAGGTGTTTACAGATTATCGATTACACGGGTTAAGTAACTCCCTACTTAAGGCTGGAGTTGGGCTCTGTTAACACCAGTGTGGCAGGCACCGCGTCACGTGTCCTTTCTTCAGCAAAGCTTGTTTACTCCAAGATGTAAATTGCAAACCCGCGGAAGTAAACGCTCTGTCACTCACCCTTGTGTTCAGGTGTTGCAACACCTGTGGAATGTGTTTCTGGTGCATTCTTTTCCTTCCCTTTGAACTTCTCTAGTGATATATCAGAAAAGGGGAAAGATGTCACTAAACGTTTGGTACTGCAAACCTTTTATGAATAAACACATCGGCCCCAAATTCAGTGAGCGCCGCGTTCCAATAGTCCCCATGAAATCTGCGATGCAGTTACATGTCCAAATGTTACCAGATTGCAGTGCAATTTAAACACGACTGAAATTATTAGTTGTAACTCCAGGGGCACGGGATTCACGCCAGCACAGTGCTCTTTGTGAAATAAACAACCTTCTTCATTTTCAACTGAGAAAATGCTAGCCTACTGCAAAGCATAAAAACTAAAATAACATTAGGAAGGCAGTTAACGCTAGTAAAGTTGCCAGAATTATGATGATCGACGTTAAAAGCATTTGTCTCTGCCCTTCACCAAGAAGAATGATCAGGAAAGAAGTTTATATTGGTAAATGAAACCCTATGCTTCCTTCAGTATCTGCCTGTTTATCATCTAATTTATTTGTTCTTAAAAGGATCTTAAAACGTGGGTCAAGGTAGAGCCTAAGGTATTTTTTAAATGATTTCCTCCTAAAACTGTGAAATTTCTTTATAATAACCATCCACTCCTTTTAGTAGCCTGAAAGTTAAATTTATAATAAATATGGTTTTTATTTCATTAAATTTTGGTCAACAGGCAGGTCAGTGTCTTAATTCATTTTATTTAACAACTTTTGTTACTAGTGCTGACAGCTGTAAACTTCACATTGTCAACTGATTGAATAACCTGCTTTTTCTTTTCAAATATTTCTTTAGAAAGACAGAAACTAAAGGTTGATTAAATATTAAACTCATCTACTTACACAGATAAAGTCTACGAAAAAGACACATTCTTTGACACATTTACCTTGATTTTAAATTTTATGACTTACAGAAGTACATGGTTATCGGAGCAAAATAATTAATAAGCAGGTAGCTCTTGCTCCCACGCCCAAAAGAAACATGTGGGTTTTACGGTCCGATTTTCAATTTAATTGCTAGTAAATTATCAATTTATATGTCCCCCAGGTGTGATACGTCATCCCAACAACGCTCTGCATTCTAATGAAATAATTTATTAGTGATTATCTGGCATGTGAAAAATGGAGTTCAGCTGTCAGGCATCTACTCACGACCTCCCGAACCCACCAACTCCCCCGCTATGAGTTCTAAGTTTGTCTTTCCGGGAAGCCTCCTTCAATTTTCCTTGTCCCTAATCCACCATAGCTGTGTCGGGGTAGACTCCTGAAACTGATGTGTTTTTATCAGCACATATGAATATTTTGCATTAAATCTCCTAAGAAACGTAATGCGTGTATAATTTGCATCTACAATTCCGTTTTAAAGTTTGAAGTCAGCGTCCTGCTACCCTTACCACTCATAACCTTTAATAAAGGCCATCATACAGTAGGTGCTCAATGATTGCTCCCCTACCTTCCACCTGCATGCTCACTGCTTACAAATTTCTGTTAGTGTTGATGTTAACAAATCTTGACTTAAGTGAGGGATGCATTCTTACAGTATTGTTGTAGTCAAGCCTAAAAAACAAAGGTCATTATAATTTCAGTAAGAAAATATTATTATATAAAGTCAGTCCACTGGATGGCACAGTCTTGAAAGTAGACAAAGATGATTTAAAAGACAATTTCTTCAGCTACCCTTCATATTCCTAGATCTTCAGGTTACATTTTTTTTTGAATTCAGTCTAATTAACTATAAAACAAAGTACAATTTTATATTGCCTTACGTTATAAAACAAGTAAAAACCAGTATATTATTTCACATTTAAAAAACCAAAATAGTGTGGGGCGCCTGGGTGACTCAGTCGGTTGGGCGTCTGACTTCGGCTCAGGTCATGATCTCACCCTTCATGAGTTCGAGCCCCTCGTCGGGCTCTGTGCTGACAGCTCAGAGCCCCGGAGCCTCCTTCGGATTCTGTGTCTCCCTCTCTCTCTGCCCCTCCCCCGCTTGTGCTCTGTCTCTCTCTGTCTCTCAAAAATGAATAGATGTAAAAAAAAAAAAAAAAACAACTTTTTTTAATAAAAAAAATCAAAATAGTGTTTACTTTTCAATGAGAATATTTTTGATCTTAGGCAGATTATTAAACCATTAATATTCCAAACAAATCTTCCTAACTGTCCATACCTTCCATAAAGAGGGTTCAGGGTGTTTCTTGATACATAAGATTCAAGTGGAAATTTTCATTAATCAAAAGCAAAGCATTTAATTCCCTCCTAAAAAACAGGCTCTGCTTAATGTCTAATGAGCATCCAGCCCTGAGGATACCGGTGCGAGAAAGAACTGTTGTGGTTATGTAATCAATACTAAGTTCCGGTGATAACCATGTAAGCATTAACTCTTACATAACACTGCTGTGTTATGACATCGAACTAGATTTTGAAGCTGTTTCCATTCAAAAAAAATATCAAATCGCTTTAGAGAGCCACTGTGATCTGTAGCCTGCTGAAGTAGCCGTCATGTCTTAAAAACGTGCAAACTGGACTATAATCATGTGGTGTTTAAATAATAACCAGTGCTGTTTAAACAATCAACACTTCTATCAAAGTGGAACCACAAGTCAGAGATACCAATTACATCTGAGACTATGTTTGAAGAGTCCAATAAACACAGTATGAGAGAAGTATTTGTATAGCTATACACACACATACACACACACACATATACCTAAGAGAAGGAAATTCCCAAAAGAAAGAAATACTTCTTTAAGACAGTCACAGCCCAGTGAACGCATTTAAATAGAAAGTGACCACAGGGAGCGTTCAGGATAAAAAGGTAGGCTAGGGAATGGCTTCAATTAATAAAGTTAATTAACGATAAATTAGAGAAAGGTCACCAAAGTTCCTACTGAGTCTGCCCCACCACGAGGAGGACATTGGTGCCAGCACAAATCACTGTGTGGATTGTTAATGTTAAGCATGTCTTCATCCGTGGCTTGGGAATCCTTTCCTTGTAAACATCATTGTAGTATAATACCCATATTTTTACAATGAACCTTGGTATTTATTCAAGGAGTCTGATGCACTTTTGGGGAAAAGAAAAATCGTTGGCTCTTCCAGATTTGTCTCAAAAATAAGGACCAAAAAATGGCTCACTAAATCCAGAGAATTCTTTTCTGTTCATCTCAAAAAAGAAAAGAAAGAGGAGGAGGAGGAGAAACCAGCCATGGCCTGGGGCACAAGTGGGCACTCTGAGTTGTGTGCCAGTCTAGACCAGGATTGGACGGGCATTTAATTTAAGGGCATGCGGGGAGGCCAAGTTCATCCACATGGGTGAATTGTTGTGACCCTGGCTTATAAAGACCCGTTTCTCCCTGAGTTTCTCTTATTAAAGTGCCCAGAGGAAAAGGAGAGAGAAGGTTTCACGCTGGTGTGCATTCTACAAAGTCAGACACACAGTTCCCAGGCAATATCCCAAGGATTTGGACTTAGGAGGCAGAAGGCCCTTGTCTACACAGCCAGCCTGACTTGCTGGTCCACACACATCCAGTATCTCTTAAAGCAGCAGGTTACACGGGAGCTATACCTAGAACTTTGTATATGAGATCCTTGGAAATGGACCCGTATAAGAAAAAAACAACTACAGGGGCGCCTCAGTGGCCCAGTCGGTTAAGCGTCTGACTTCGGCTCAGGTCATGATCTCACGGTTCATGAGTTCGAGCCCCGCATCGGGCTCTGGGCTGACAGCTCAGAGCCTGGAGCCCGCTTCAGATTCTGTTTCTCCCTCTGTCTGCCCCTCTGCTGCTTGCACTCTGTCTCTCGCATTGTCTCAAAAGTAAATAAACATTAAAAAAAAACTTTTTTTAAAGAAAAAAATAACTACAGAAGCCGAAAGATAAGCAGCCTTCGTGTTCAGAGACATCGGACTTTGGACAGAGCCAGAGAAATCTGTTAGGAGCCAGCATGTATAGGGTAGGCAGTTAAAGAAAAAAGTGGAGACAACATATCTTCCATAATCTCTGGACACATTCATTTCCTTTGGTTCAGAAATTGGGGTTTAATAACTTTGTGTTTGTGTGTTGCACTAATTAAATTTTTTTAATGCTTATTTATTTTTGAGAGACAGAGACAGAATGCAAGCTGGGGAGGGATAGAGAGAGAGGGGGAGACACAGAATTTGAAGCAGGCTGCAGGCTCCGAGCTGTCAGCACCTAGCCCGATGTGTGACTCAAACTCATGAGCTGTGAGATCATGACCCGAGCTGAAGTTGGGTGCTTAACCGACTGAGCCACTCAGGCACCCGTGTGTTGCACGGATTAATATTGTACCCAACAACAAAGGTAAAGTCAAAAAAGTGGGATGTCCTCTCCAGACAGCTCATTTGCATCCTCATTATGCTCCCAGCATGAAACAGTCTTTCAATAGGGCTTCGTTGTTCCAAACAGAAGAGCCACAGCTGTATTACAAATCTGTAAGCATCAAGACAGTATGGTACTGGCACAAAAACAGACACTCAGATCAATGGAACAGACTAGAGAACCCAGAAATGGACCCACAGACCTATGGCCAACTAATCTTTGACAAAGCAGGAAAGAATAGCCAGTGGAATAAAGACAGTCTCTTCACTCAGCAAGTGGTGCTGGGAAAACTGGACAGCGACATGCAGAAGAATGAACCCGGACCACTTTCTTACGCCAAACACAAAAATAAATTCAAAATGGATGAAAGACCTCAATGTGAGACAAGAAGCCATCAAAATCCTTGAGGAGAAAGCAGGCAAAAACCTCTCTGATCTTGGCCACAGCAACTTCTTACTCAACACGTCTCCAGGAGGCAAGGGAAACAAAAGCAAAAATGAACTGTTGGGACCTCATCAAGATAAAAAGCTTTTGCACAGTGAAGGAAATAGTCAACAAAACTAAAAGGCAACCAACAGAATGGGAGAAGATATTTGCAAATGACATATCAGATAAAGGGTTAGTGTTCAAAATCTATAAAGAACTTATCAAACTCAACACCCCCCCCCAAAAAAAAAGTAGTCCAGTGAAGAAATGGGCAAAAGACATGAATAGACACTTCTCCAAAGAAGACATCCAGATGGCCAACCGACACATGAAAAGATGCTCAACCTCACTCATCATCAGGGAAATACAGATCAAAACCACGATGAGATACCACCTCACGCCTGTCAGAATGGCTAACATGAACAACTCGGGCAGCAACAGATGTTGGCGAGGATGTGGAAAAAGAGGATCTCTTTTGCACTGTTGGTGGGAATGCAAGCTGGTGCAGCCGCTCTGGAAAACAGTATGGAGGTTCCTCAAAAAACTAAAAATAGAACTACCCTGCGACCCAGCAATTGCACTACTAGGCATTTATCCACGGGATACAGGTGTGCTGTTTTGAAGAGGCATATGCACCCCAGTGTTTATAGCAGCACTATGACAACAGCCAAAGGATGGAAAGAGCCCAGATGTCCATCGATGGATGAATGGATAAAGAAGATGTGGTATATGTATACAATGGAGTATTACTCGGCAATCAAAAAGAATGAAATCTTGCCATTTGCAACTATGTGGATGGAACTGGAGGGTATTATACTAAGCGAAATTAGTCAGAGAAAGGCAAATATCATACGACTCCACTCACATGAGGACTTTAAGATACAAAACAGATGAACACAAGGGAAGGGAAGCAAAAATAATGTAAAACCAGGGAGGGGGACAACACATAAGAGACTCTTAAATATGGAGAACAAACCGAGGGTTGCTGGAGGGGTTTTGGAAGGGGGATGGGCTAAATGGGTAAGAGGCACTAAGGAATCTACTCCTGAAATCATTGTCGCACTATATGCTAACTAACTTGGATGTAAACTTAAAAAATAAAATAAAATAAAATAAAATAAAATAAAATAAAATAAAATAAAATAAAATAAAATAAAATAAAATAAAATAAAAACAGAATAGCCAGTGAGTATGGGCACAGGCCAACCACTGCAAGGGTCCTGAATTCACCACTTTAGCAATAAAACTGGGCTTGGCCCAATTTCATCTCTGACTTCCTGAAGTTGCACAAGGAATCTCCCTCTCTGTCCTCTACCAAATTTCACCTGTCTCTTCACTGACGGCAGGTCTCCAGTCAGATTATTGCAATCCAGTGGCGTGCATGAAAGTTTACTGTTCTACTTCTCCCTTCTAGCACTGCATTCTGGTAGAAATTTCCACTGGAAGTTCCCAGAGATCTCTCCCTAGGAGGCTTGCGCCCCTGGTACATTATCTTGCATTATGACTGTCAGTGTTCAAAATAATCCTACGTAAGGACCCTGACCCCACTCGCATCACCCACCATCAATGCTATCAGTAAGAAAAAACAATTTTTTGGCTTATCAACCCGAGTTTAAAAAATATACCACAAAGCCAAACATACCTCCTGATTTGAAATCTCCATGATAATTCTCCGTCTTACTTTTTACTTATGAGATGTTAGTCGGCTGTGCACAGAGAGCCTCGGGCTGAGGGGCAGGAGTGTGCCCCTCAGCAGGCCCGTGCCCACTTTACAGAAGGACCCGCCGGGCAAGCCTCCGCAGCATCGACAGTTTGCTGCTGTTGCCTTCCAAGTGACACCGGCCATCTGTGAATGGCCCCAGCTGGCCCAAGTCCAAGTCTATCCACTTGCGGTCAAACAGGGCGGGAAGGTAACATCTGGAGGCTGTATGTGCCCCAGCTCTGCCACCTGGCAGGGGGCCAGGAAGAATCCTGCCACACACGGATGGTGACGGTGGCCTGTCTCGTATCAGAGAGAGAAAGCTTCAGATGGGAAGCAATTTGCAGGCTGGGTGAGACCGTGTCCATCCTGTCCTTCCAAACGGTGTGAGGGTGAGCCTTGCTCCCCGAGTGTCTGGATCCCAGGACGCGTGTCTTGTGGTATACACACTGCCACACCCGTAACACACTTCCTAACCCGAGCCATCAGAAAGTGCAGCGGAGCGAAATACAGGGGGAAGAGCGTCTCGAAGGCACTTCTATCACAGTTACTGTTTTCCCCTCCGTGGAGTCAAGGCCTCGTCACAGGCACGCCGAGCACTGCAGTGGACCGTCATTCACCCACAGGCAACTCATTTGATACCGAAAGTTTAGAAATGTTAACATGTGCATTCAAAAAAAATGATCTTGCTTGGTTTAAAAAACAAATGGAATTAGGGGTGCCTGGGTGGCTCAGTGCGTTAAGCGTCAAACTTTGTTTGGCTCAGGTCCCGATCTCACGGTCCGTGGATTCGAGCCCCGGATCGGACCCTGTGCTGACGGCTCAGAGCCCGGATCCCACTTCGGATTCTGTGTCTCCCTCTCTCTCTGCCCCTCCCCTGCTCATGCACGCTCTCTCTCTCTCTCTCTCTCGCTCGCTCTCTCTCTCTCAAAAATAAATAAACATTAAAAAAATGTGTTAATGGGATTGAACAAATTAAAACCAAGTTAAAAATGACTGTGATTTCATCTAATAATCTCATATAATTGACAAATCCTGACACGATCACCTTAATTTAAATGTGAATGTCTTCCTCTGAATTCCTTTTCCGAGTTTCTGGAGTTAGCAGAAGGAGGCTTACGGGAAGCAGGAAGCAGTTCAGGTTCCAGGGAGTGGAGACGGCAGATACTTCCCGGGCCCTGAGAACAGCCCAGCGGGCCAGCATTCTCCATGCCTTAGGCGCGGGGCAAGAATGCGAAGAAATGTGTTCAAACATGACGAGACGTTAACAGTGGCAGGGGGACCATGGGTTACGGCAGCGTCTCAGCACATGAAGGAGAAGTTGATGGTATCCTCTTATAGGCGCAAGGAGTCTATTGATCGTTCGGACAACACGATCAATAGCGTAGCTTTCTCGCTAGCTACTGATGCCTGTATGTATCTGTGGCCTCCAGGTACCTGATACCCTTTCAGATTAGGCTACCCCGGCGAAGAGACGAATTTCATACGTTTTCCATGTGTCAGTGTTCCGTCACCCTGTTTTGGCAAAAAGTTCACTGTTTTTGAAGAATAAATAGTAAGCGATGCTTGCTATAAATTCCCAAAGTCGACTTGTTTCGGCGAGTATCATCCAGCGATAGGCAAGAGTGAAACCCTCGTCTATTTTTAACTGTTTTGACTACTTTCCTAACCCGCTTTCCCCAAGACTGGTAAACTTGGGTGATTTTATTTTTATTAAAAAAAGTTTTTTTTTAATGTTTCTTTATTTTTGAGACAGAGAGAGACAGAGTGCAAGCAGAGGAGGGGCAGAGAGAGAGGGAGACACAGAATCTGAAGCAGGCTCCAGGCTCTGAGTTGTCAGCACAGAGCCCGAAGCGGGGCTCAAACCCACGAACCGTGACATTATGAACTGAGCTGAAGTCGGGCGCGTAACCAACGGAGCCACCCAGGTGCCCGGGTTATTTTATTTTTTTTAGGGATGCCCTGAGCACAATAGCCCAAGAGTGATCACAGGGCACTATAAGCCCTGAAGAGCACAAATACAGCCCAGGGGCTTTGCCCACTTGGTCCCAAGACCTGAATACCATTTACACGGCCACTTGTGAGTTAAGTCAACCCAGGAGAAGAAAATGACTTATTCATTCTGCCGACTATTTTGTATATCTCTCTATGCCTGTGTTCATTATGACTGTGCTCAGAAGACACAATTCATTTACCCCCATAACTGCTCATAACAGCCCTCAGAGGTGGAAGCGTTTATGGCTAGGACGCAGGCACATTTTGTAGATTTTTCACACATAGCATAAGCCTGAGGAAAAGCAGCCATGGCAGGCAAATTAGAGCCACTGATTTCCCCTTTAGTTATATATCGTGTGCTTTATTCTCTAAGGCAGGATGTTAACATTCAGTATTTCTGGATTTCTGTTTATTAAGGTGAGATCAGCTACACAGGGCTCAATAAAAATGCTCCTCCCATATGAAAGCAAGCGTGCATATGAAATCACTCTCGTTTATAGCCGGGTTAGTATATATCCTCTGAAAGTCAACCCGTCTGTTTTCTGTCAAACTCCATCTCTTAAGTGACTGTAAAACACAGGTCAAGTCTGCTTTTATTTTTGAACTCTGATTTCAACAAGCCCAACATAAGTAAGTCTTCAACAGAGAGATGAGCACAAGGAGATGACTAAAATATCCCTTTGAATCTTGATTTAGAAAGTGATTCTAGGTACAAAAAAGATTTCCTAAAGCTTATCAGAAAACTCATTACCTGCATAAAGGTATCGCCCCTCATATATCTCTAAGTGGTCAATGGTATAAAGCGACATCTTTCAGCTTGACCGAAGTTTTTTTGTTTTTTAATATTCATTTTTGAGAGACAGACAGACAGAACACAGTGGGGGAGGGGCAGAGAGAGAGGGAGACACAGAATCCGAAGCAGCTCCAGGCTCCGAGCTGTCCACACAGAGCCCAATGCAGGGCTGGAACTCACAAGTTGTGAGATCATCCTGGGCTGAAGTCAGATGCCCAACGGACTGAGCCACCCAGGCACCCCTTGACCAAGCTTTTTGTTTTTTCTTTTTCATGTTTTTTATTTATTTTTGACAGCAAGAGAGACAGAAAATCAGCAGGGGAGGGGGCAGAGAGAAAGTGGGGAGACACACAGAATCCGAAGCAGGCTCCAGGCTCTGAGCTGTCAGCACCGAGCCCGGCACCGGGCTCAAACCCACGAGCTGTGAGATCGTGATCTGAGTGGAAGTCTGACGCTTAACCGACTGAGCCACCCAGGCGTCCCAACCCTTGACCAAAGCTTTTGAACCAGACTGGCAATTCGCTGTGGCCAACTGGAGTTGTGAGCGTCTATTGGGATAGAGAAGAGTACTTCCCTTTGCCCTTAACAGTGGATTGAAAAAAGGTAACAGCAGCGGGCCCACCCCCACCCCTAGCAATTAAACCAGAAACGAACTGGGGCACCTGGGTGGCTCAGTCGGTTAAGCGTCTGACTTCAGCTCAGGTCACGATCTCTCGGTCCGTGAGTTTGAGCCCTGCGTTGGGCTCTGTGCTGACCGCCTGGAGCCTGTTTCGGATTCTGTGTCTCCCTCTCTCTCTGACCCTCCCCCATTCATGCTTTGTCTCTCTCTGTCTCAAAAATAAATAAATGTTAAAAAATTAAAAAAAAAAAAAAAACCTGAAACCAACCAATTAACACTTCCCGGAGCTGTCATTTTACCTCAACTTCCCCAGAAAACAGTCACCGAGCAATGTATCACCCTGAAGAAAATATAATTAGTGACTTAACAAATTTTTTTTTTCGAATCTTGGCTTGTAAACTTCACGTTTTCTCTTAAAACACTGCAGGGTAGAAGAATTGCGATCCAATTCCTTGGCGCTGTGATGGCATTAATGTGGTCGTGCGGGCCAGAAGACGGAGCGGTATGTTAATTCTGTTTGCTGGGGGTAAATCTTGATGGTGTGGCAAAAGTGTAGGTTCACAGTCACAAAATTAGAATCGAAAGTTTTGGAACCACAGACAAATCCAAAATTAGCGTAAATGGTTTTTAAACAGGAGCGCACACTAAATGGAGCAAGTTCTAGGGCTGTTGTTTAGAAGCTTCCAGAGAGCCCAGACCAGTGGTAGTACATGAGCTTGGGATGGCGAAAAAATGAAAGGGGACAAAATCATGATTTGTTTGTTAAATAAGCCATCACCGGGTACAGCAAAACCCTGAAGAAGGTATAATTGGTGAAAATTCAAACTCTCCAACCGACAAGACTGAAGAAGGAGAAAAGGGTGTTGTCATGACCAGTGAAGTTCACACAGATTCCCCAGGAGGGAGCGGTCTCTCCCTGAACGCTGATGCAGCACTGGGCTCACAAAAGTCAGGGGTCTGTAACTCCACTTTGGCGCAGAAAGATCGATTCCAAAAATGAGAAAAGCAGAGCTGTTAAATTTTACTTATTTACTTATTTACATGTCTTTATTTATTCATGCATTTGATCCACGTATCTTCTCTGCTGGTTTTGGAAGGATGAGGGTTAAAACCTAGGTCCCCAAAGGGCAGGAGTGACTGTGGTATGGTGGGGTGACGCGGACCCCGCTGAGATCCTGAGACCCTCCACCCACCGCTCTGGCCTCTGTGGCCACTGTGGTTTCAAAGAATCATTCGGGGCGCCTGGGTGGCTCAGTCGGTTGAGCATCTGACTTCGGCTCAGGTCATGATCTCACAGGTTCATGAGTTCGAGCCCTGTGTCGGGCTCTGTGCTGACGGCTAAGAGCCTGGAACCCGCTTCAGATTCTGTGTCTCCCTCTCTCTGCCCCTCCCCCACTCATGCTCTCTGTCAAAAATAAACAGTGAAAAAAAAAAGAATCAGGTGATGCATTTGCCTCCAGATTCTCTTACTTTATATATTAGTTCCCGTTGTTTATGATTCCCTTCTTCCAGTTTTTTCTTTTGTTTTGCAATTATTCACACTGTGTACTTGCCTCCTTTAGTTTTAGTCTCTCTTCTTTCCTGTTGAAGGCATTTCTGTTCATACATTTTCCCTGAGTTGAGCATTCAAGGATCTCATAGGCTTCAAATTAAAATATCCCCCCTTTCATATGTTTCCAGACGATTCTTTACATATATATATTTTAATATATATTATATATATTTATACTATATATATATTTAAATACTTATATTTTATATATTTATATTTAACATATATATATATTTTAATGTTTATTTATTGTTGAGAGAGAGGGAGAGAGAGAGAGTGTACAAGTGGGGGAGGGGTGGTAAGAGAGGGAGACACAGAATCTGAAGCAGGCTCCAGGCTCGGAGCTGTCAGCACAGAGTCTCACACGGGGCTCAAACCTATGGACCACGAGATCATGACCTGTGCCGAAGATGGACGCTTAACAGACCGAGCCCCCCAGGCAGCCTTCCAGATGGTTCTTAATTTCAGTTATCATATCCTCCCTGATGCATGCGTGGGTCATATGGAAGTATGATAATCAATTTCCAAGCGGTAAAGAATATCGTCAACCACATTATCATTTGATTTTATTTTGGATTATAGTAGAAGAATGTGGCTTTAAAGTGTTCTTTGTGTCCATACACAGGCTCAACCTTTATAAAGGTCCGGTGGGGAAGGAGGCTTTGAGTGTGGCAGACTCACGCAGAAGCCACTTCCTGTCTCTTTTCTGGAGGCGCTTCCGGGTCCAAATCTTGCTTTTACCTCCTTCCAGCGGTGCCTGGCATGTCGTCAGCACTCGCTAGATAGAAACATTACTAGAAAAAGAAATTGGTCTCTGGGGTCGGAACAGGCTTGGTTTTGAATCCTAGATCGGCCACACCCTTGCAGCCCTTGGGCAAGTCACTTTAGAAGCATGAGGATTTGGAGAGAAAACACAAGGAAACTGCTAGACCAATGCCTAGCATGGAGCCAATGCCCACTGACTGGGACCTGCTCTTCGTCCTAGAGTTTGTCTCGTGGACAACCTAGACTGGCTTGAGTTTGTCTCATGGACAGCCTAGACTGGCTTGAGTTCTAGCTCATGAGCTCTTAGCCCTACTGATGATTCTTGAGGCTCAAGAAAGCCAACACACTCGTCCTGAAAGCAAGCGAAGCGCCCAAGGGGTTTTTCTTCCAAACAAGACCGCAGAGCGCGTATAGCCTCCCATCTTTGAACACTGTAACACTAACTTTCCACAACCGCTTTCAGTTAGGGATTTTTCACGTGGTGGGTGGGTGTCCCCATCCCAATTCTCAACGCTGTAAAAGTGGTTTTATTCTGAGCGCGTCTTCCTTATCCACTTGTAGACCTCACTTTCCCCCCGGAGCCCGTCTTTGTCAGTCCCGATGCCCACAGCGTGCACCAACCCATTGCCCCTGGGACCTTCCCTTTTGGGGAAAAAGAATCAAAACGTTCAAGGCTGAGTTTTTACCATACATCATCTTAATGATGAGAATCGAAGTGAAGACATCAACATAATTTGCTTTTAGAGCATCAATGGTTTTCTCCACTCCTGTGTCTGCCTTTAAAATATGGCTAAATTGTTGCTATTCCGCGAACAGTCAACTCTTCATATGGTTTTGAGAGCCTGAGATTTAAGTATCTGCTTTGTTTGCTTGTTTTTGTTTTAGAGGACAAAACCATAAAGCTTTCCGTTTCATCCTTGGAAAGTCTAAGCAAAATACGACCGCACTTAGACATGTGTGGGTCTCAAATAAGATTTATTTTTATTTCATAAGAGTTAAGTATATTATTCTCTAAGCAGATTCTGTGTATTGAAAAGAGGAAAGAAGCCTTTAAAATATTTAATTCAAAATTTTCTTGGATGATCTGTATTCTATGTTTAGCTAAAACAAGATAATTTTAAATCAGATGTACAAAACTCTCAGAGGTGCCCACATGTGTGGACGCCCCCAGAGGAGACTGGCAAACTAAAAAGGAATCCCTTCTCTTCCCTGATTTACCTCCGTCAGGCCCATGAGGAAAACCCAGAAATGCTGCGTGAGGATTCGGGGGCAGCCGACCGCAGACCCGGGTTCCATTCAAGGAAATCAGTCATGCATTCGTGGAACGGACATCAACTGGCTGCCTTCCATATTCCAGGCATTGCTCTGGGCACTTGGGAGACACGAGGGAGCCAAACAGACAACCTCCCCACAGCCCTCGTGGAGCTTGTCTTCTAGAATGGAATATAAAAAGCAATAAACCTCATCAACGAGTCGATTAGGGAATGTGGTGGACGTGGTCAGTGCAGGGGCAGACAAAGAGCACGGTGAGGCAGGTCTGCGGCACTGGACGGGTCTGCAGAGAGGGGCAGGGCGGCCAGTCGGTGAGCCACGACCTGGCAGAGGTGAGGGCGAGCTTGCGGGTACGTGGGCAAGAGGGCCCCGGGCAGAGGGGATGGCCCGGGTGAAGGCCCATGGGGAGGGCACGTGTGGCTTCCCAAGGAGTAGCAGAGACATCAGGTGCCTGGATCAGATGAGAAGGGAGAGGGTGGGGGGTGGCCCCGAGACAGGAAGGTCACGGAGTCCGGCCCATGTGTGCCGTTCAGGCCACTGCCCTTGGTTTCCTTCCTCGTGAAATGGGGAAGCACTCGTGGGCTCACATGATCTGACTTTCGTTTTTTGTTTTTTTTTTAATTTTTTTTTTCAACGTTTTTATTTCTTTTTGGGACAGAGAGAGACAGAGCATGAACGGGGGAGGGGCAGAGAGAGAGGGAGACACAGAATCGGAAACAGGCTCCAGGCTCTGAGCCATCAGCCCAGAGCCCGACGCGGGGCTCGAACTCACGGACCGCGAGATCGTGACCTGGCTGAAGTCGGACGCTTAACCGACTGCGCCACCCAGGCGCCCCGATCTGACTTTTGTTTTTAAAAAAACCATCTACAGGGGCGCTTGGGTGGCTCAGTCGAT
>NW_024412429.1:3616509-3660207 GCF_014898765.1 Herpailurus yagouaroundi | reverse complement strand
AATAGAAAAATCATCTACATTGTACGTACATATTTTTCCCTGAACTGCTCTCTAGAAGGATGGGGGCTATGAGATGGACAAAGTGGCGATCCACATTCGTGCTCCCTTCCTGTGTGCCGGAGAGGGGGCCAAGACCTTCAGGAGCCCCAGAGAGGGCTGGGCCACCCAAGGGCCGCCTCTTACGCAGGACGCACACTTACACGTTCCCCCCAAGCGGAACTGTTCTGCTAACAGCTTTCAAAGAAGTACAAGATCCTCCTTAAATGACGACGGTTCATTTTACGTGGGATTTGGCTTGGCCGACGCGCCCAAATGTCTGGTCAGTTACTAGTCTGGATGTTTCTGTGAAGGCATCTCTCCGATGAGATTAGTATTTAAATCAGTAGACTCTGAGTCTCTCTGTGTCCTTCTCTTTCTCTCCCCACCCCCCCTTCCACTGGCTGCTTCTCTGCCCCACCTAATACTCGTCCCTGCACTTCCTTCCCTGTGATCACCACCTTTGTGTTCAGACCTTTCGCTTCCGTATTTAGGCGGCTGGGAGAGGGATTCCAGTTTCTCTCTTCAGAAGCAATAACCTTTGGGGATTTTTTTAAATTTTTTTTTAAGTTTATTTATTTTTGAGAGAAGGAGAGACAGAGCGTGAGCAGGGGAGGAGCAGAGAGAGAGGGAGACACAGAATCCGAGGTAGGTTCCGGGCTCTGAGCTGTCAGCACAGGGCCGGACGTGGGGCTTGAACCCCCGAACCGTGAGATCATGACCTCGGACACTCAACCGAGTCACCCAGGCACCCCTATTTTTTTTTTAATTCAAACCAGACGTGTAAAAGCTCAAATCCTCGCCACCGTTTCATTTGGATTCCAAAATAAGGTTATTAAAAATGGTTCCCCCCACCGCCCCGCCTTGGCTTGCCGAAACCGTCCCTCCTGTGCTGCCCGATCCACGCCAACCCCCAGCCACCCACACTCCGCTTCTCGCTCTCCTTGTCTCTTTGTACTGACAGGTTTTGTGGTTTTGTGCATCAGCTCTTACCAGAAAAGAAAAAAAAATTCCCTTTGAATGATAAATTAGCATGCACGTTCGCTTTTACACGTGGTAGAAATTCTAGCCTAGCAACAGCCACCAAATCCACTGTCATCCACAAGGCTCTGGTCTGTTTTCTTCTAGAAAGATGTAAAGCAGTCAGCTAGACTTTTCTCGAGTCTCTTATGCCGAGGGGAGCATTAGGAGATGAAAGAAGATGGGAGGTCGTCTAGAAAGAAATCACGCCGAGAGGATCCGTTTGGAGAGTCTGAATTTTCCTAAGCGTATTTGATCCCATTACGTGTGACAGATGCACGAAGCACGCAGCCTGTGGTCAGCTCAGTAAGTGTCCAGGTGTCCAACGTGAGGGGACTGTTTGTTTACACCCCGGTTCTCAAGGTGCACATAACGACACCCACCGGCACCCACCACAGGCACCCCACAGTCCCCAGGGTGTCCGGTGCGAGGCATCGGCACGTGGATCAAGTCGGTTTCTCTTCGGAACGACCTCACCAGATGGGGACGCCCAAATGCACACCAGGTGGAGGAACACTAGGAGAGGAGTCAGTATCCCTAAAGCTAACCAGGCTGATGAGTCTTGGTTTATGCCCAGGTGACCTGATCCTCCCCTTAATGTTCTTTATGCCATTGGTACTGGCAGAGAAAAACATAGGGCACCAAAGTGGGTTCAGAAAAGGTGTAAAGACCCCCCTACCAGCCTTCACACCCAGCCTGGAGAAGGATACGGGCAGGAGAGGCTGTTTCATCAGGGAGAGCCCAGGTTCTGGTGGTCTCCTTTCCCACTGGCCCTTGAGGGGCTGTGAGCGTGCCTCCTTCTCCCGCCAGGATCCCTCCAGAGATGCTATCGATAGAGCCAGGCAGGGCTCCCAAAGCTCTCAAAGTCCTGAACGCCACGGAAACACTTCACAGTCTCTGTAAGGATTGAGGCTATTCAATGTCACAGTTCGGGGAAATGTACAGATAGAAGTTAGACCAATAAAATTGCTGGCACTCAACTGTTTTTGACCTACCGAAGTGGTATTTTTTTATGGTTCGTCCTCATACAGAACTATGCCTTCTTCCACTTTCCTTTTAGGACACAGAACCACAAGATTTCACATGTCCAGTTCAGGGTGCAGAGAGAGAAGGTTCTCTCTGGCATTCTAGAATAGTCTTCATCTATGGTCACTATGGGTAATGTTAGAGTACCCACGGTAGATACTTTGGATACTATTTGGATTCTATTGGGTATCCATGGTGGGTATTGAGTACTATTGGATATTCATTGTGGATACTATTGTGTACTATTTAGTACTCATAGTAGGTACTGTTGGGTGCTTTCGGGTACCTATGGTGGGTACTACTGTGTGCTGTTGGGTATTGTTATGGATACCATTGAGTCCTGGAATGCCAACAAAACCAACCATGAATCTTGTTATTTGGTTCTTCTCTTAAGGAGAATAACATATAATTGGGAGAAGTGAAACAACTCCATCATGAAATTTCTTCTCCAAACTTTTGGGAGTAACATGGCAAAGGGAGATTGAATGCCTACTATAAAATTTTGCAAGTTCTAAAATGTGAGTTATTGCCAAAAAAGCAAAAAGGGTCACAGTTCAGCTGTAGCAACCTCCACTGGGCAAACAAGGTGAAAAAATATAATCTCTCCATTCCAAAGGCAAACTTCCAGCTACAATTGGAGATGCTTTCCCTGAAGACAGGTATCTTTCAACAACAATAAGAAAAAAAAGAAAAAAAGAAAATGGAGTCTTGCTTACATAAATTGATCTTGAACTTCAGGCATAGTCTGTGGACAATCTTTACATAAAGATATAGGAACCTTGAAAAATTTCTACCACTATGCGATATATACACCCCAAAATGCTTCCTTTCAAAAATACTCATTACCTTATGCCTAAAAACATCTATTTCCTCCTATAAACTTTAGGGTGGCCAACTCGAAGAAAATGATTTTATGTGCTAATATCTTTACATGGCTATCGGACCTACCATTCTGAAGACTCTCAAGTTACTTTGTAAATTGCCCATGAAAGCCCCCACACAGGTCACACATGGGACTGTCCATGAGACAGTGGTACCGACCTGCTTCGAGCCTCCGTCCTTATAACAACACCTGTATTTAGAGAGCACTACAGGGACATCAGTTTCCCTCCTCATCCAACAGGCCCACGTGAGTCTATACGATCAAATCAGTTTGCAAATGGAGAACAGAGACATTTGCTATTCAGAAAGGAATACAAAGCCAGCTTCCTAATACTTGGTCCATGTGTCTGTAGACCAAAAAAAAAAAAAGACCATTTTATTTTTTTTTTTAATTTTTTTTTACATTTATTCATTTTTGAGAGACAGAGAGAGACAGAGCGCTAGTGGGGGAGGGGCAGAGAGAGAGGGAGACACAGAACCCGAAGCAGGCTCTGGGCTCCGAGCTGTCAGCACAGAGCCCTACGCGGGGCTCGAACTCACAGACCGTGAGATCATGCCCTGAGCCGAAGTCAGATGCTTAACCGACTGAGCCACCCAGGCGCCCCCAAAAAACACCATTTTAAAAGAAAATTTCAAAATGATGTTTTAGGCATCAATACTAACATCAATAATTGTTCTGGAAAGATGTGTGCGTGCGTGTGTGTGTGTGTGTGTGTGTGTGTGTGTGTGTGTGTGTGTTTTCCCTCAAAGCAGTGGTTCAGAATCATCTGCAGGATCTCAGAAAAACAGATCGCCACACCCCAGAGAGTTTCTGCTTTAATCTGGGGTGGGGCTGAGGATGTACATTTTTAATAAGTTCCCAAGGGATATGGATACTACTTGCCTAAAGCTATAAAGAAATCTCTAATTATTTCACATATTTCCCTCCCGCTTCTAAGAGCAAATTGCCTACAGGATGTAGTCAGCATCTCCGGGTAAGAGTTCCAAAATACACTTGTGTCTACGCAGCACCGACACAAGGCCTGGCCTTTGCAGACACGACTGCACACAGAACCGGTCAGTCTCACAAAGCCATTTGTCACCACTGGTTGGTTCTGCTCTCGCAGAGCTGCTGGAGGAAGACAGGAAGCTTAGACAGGGTCCCTGAGACCCCAAACCAACTTGATGATAATCCGTCCACTTGGATTAATGACAATGAGTCGAATTTTCCTGTGACCACTTATCATCATCAAAGGAAGGTGTAACAGCTCACAGCACAGTGGGTGTAATTCCAGAAAACCTACTTCATGATGAAACTGCCCTAAGTTGTCCTTGATCCAGTTTTTACTTGCTTATTTTTCACCAATCGATCAAAACAGCCAAATTTATCTAAGGGCCACATTTACCATCACCCGGAAACACGATCAACAGCCACGGTGTGGAATCCGGCTGCCAGCTGGTACGTCCCTGCTTCCAGAAAGCTGCACCCGGACTTCAGGCGTGGGTTAGATGGACCTCCGATTTGCTCCTGTGGACACCTAAATTTCCCCCAGTTGAGCAGTTGTCTTCACACCGTCTGCTTCCTCGTCGGCTTCGTCCTCACCCCTCACCTTTTACGCCCAATGTACATTTTACGCCCAAATGTAAAAGTGGGGCAGAGACCAGGTCCACTCTGACCACTGTGCTAACGCATAACCCAGCTGTTACTATACAGTGTGAATCCACACAAACATTTGCTGAATGAAGACCGAAGCTGTAGACAGTGACTCACAGGGAGAGGTCTCCGAGGGACCGAGTATCAGAACGCCGACGCAGATCTCAAGTGGGAGGAGGGAGCAGGACCCAAAAGAACACAGCTCAGGGCACACGGAAGACCCTGGGGTGGGCATCCCCAGTACAGACTTCTGGAAAACAGCCCAATTTGGGGTGCCTGCGTGGCTCAGCAGGTTAAGCGTCGGACTTCGGCCAGGGTCATGATCTCACGGTCCGCGAGTTCGAGCCCCGCGTCGGGCTCTGTGCTGACGGCTCGGAGCCCGGAGTCTGCTTCGGATTCTGTGTCTCCTTCTCTCTCTGTGCCCCCCCCCACACCCCCCCGGCTCATGCTCTGTCTCTCTCTGTCTCAAAAATAAATAAAACCATTAAAAAAAAATTGACAACAACGAAAAGAAAACAGCCCAATCAACTGGTACCCAGAAGGAAACGTCAGACAAGGACCCGTTCAACCACAACAACAAGCGTGTGTGCACACACACATGCACAACTGTATGGAGTGAGGTGCTTTGCCAGCCTGATGGAGTGAGGTGCTACCAGGGGCAGAACCGAGTACAGATGGACGGCAGAGCCCTGGAACATCATTTATTGAAAACAGACCCGTCAAGCTTTTGGTTGTCTTCCTGTTATTTGATCTTTCTGCGCCTTTCCACACTCCTTGTACACCCCATGCTCCTTCTCTTCCAGCCGCCCTGGCTTCCTGGCTGCCTCTCAAGCACGCCAGGCATCCAGGAATCTCTGGGCCTTTGCACCTGCCGTCCCCTCCGTCTAGCATGCTCTTTGCGTACCCATCCATGTTGTCCTCTCCTTCGTCTTGTTGGCGAAGGTCACCTTCCCCATGGCGTCACCTGATCACAGGACACGTCTTCTCACCACATGCTTCATCCCCTCTCCTGCTTCGTCTCCTGATATACTCCATGGTTACTCAGTTACTCCCTGGGTCTGTCCCACTAGGATCCCCGAGGGCTGGGAGATGTGCTCACGGCTGTCCCCCAGAGCACAGGGCAGCCTGGTACGCGTGGGTACTTGGAGAAACGCTTGTTCCACACGTGCACATCTGCGACGTGGCTGAGCCCTGCCCCGGCCACACACCTGGCGGTCACTAAATATTTGTCAAGGAATAAGTGAATGAATTATTGACTACTCTGAGGCAGTTCCCTAGATTTCATGCCGAAGCGGCCCCCTCCTGGACAAGCCATCCTCACTGTTGCTGAGTCACCGCGGGCGCCAGTGACATCGTGTATTGTTTCTGAACCATGGCTCAGCGGGCTTCAGGCGCTTGCTCTCGCCCACGTGACTGCAGTACTGTAGTGAGTTTCCTGGCAGCGTGAGAAGAACCTTCAAGAACCTGTGTCTGGGCATTATGGTGATGTTCCCCAAAGGCCACATTCAAAGGGTAAATGTGTGGCGTGAATCACTGAGGTTTGATATTTTAACAGAACTTACTTGATGTTAAAATTACACTGGAAGTTCTATACCCCATGTGATAATTTTAGTCTCCTTTCTGATCGATTTTGTCACCCTATCAGTCTTTGGAATAACACTGGGATCAGTTGAATCAGTGAAGTAATTGTGGAGCTACAAGACGTTCACCTGACCTCCCCAAAGTCAAATATGTAGCCATAAAGAGACAGAACACCTTTATTAGCTCCAAGTCATACAGCTATGAGTTTTGAAATTATTTAACTAAAGAGACTCACGATACGCAGCAATTGCACTACTAGGAATTTATCCAAATGATAGAAAAGTGCTGATTTGAAGAGGCATGTGCCCCAATGTTTATAGCAGCGCTATCGGCAACAGACAAATTATGGAAAGGGCCCAAATGTCCGCCACTGATGAATGGATAAAGAAGATGTGGTGTGTGTATATATATATACACACACGATGGAATGTTACACGGCAATGAGAAAGAATGAAATCTTGCCATTTGCGACAACGTGGATGGAACTAGAGTGTATTAATGCTAAGAGAAGTAAGTCAGCCAGAGAAAGACAAATACCATATGATTTCGCTCATATGTCGAATTTGAGAAACTCAACAGATGAACGTAGGGGAAGGGAAAGAGAAATAAGAAAAACACAGAGAGGGAGGCAAATCATAAGAGGTTCTTCAATACAGAGAACACACTGAGGGTCGCTGGAGGGAGAGCAGGGAAGGGGAATGGGCTGGACGGGTGATGGGCATTAGGGAGGGCACTTTTCGGGATGAGCACTGGGTGTCACACGTAAGGGAGGAATCACTGGGTTCTACTCCCGAAGCCAAGACTACACTGTACGTCCACTAATTGAATTTAAATTTGAAAAAATTAAATGAAAAAAAGAGAAAGAAACAGGCTAAGAAAATGCCCTATTTAACTGTATTACTTTCCTTTTTGAAATCCATATATAGCTTTGAAAGTTTCAGAGCTGCCAAATTCCACTCCAGCAAACGTTTGTTTTAAAAAAAAAAAAAAAAACTTGGGGTGCCTGGGTGGCTCAGTCGGTTAAGCGGCCGACTTCGGCTCAGGTCATGATCTCACGCTCCCTGAGTTCGAGCCCCACGTCGGGCTCTGTGCTCAGAGCCTGGAGCCTGTTTCAGATTCTGTGTCTCCCTCTCTCTGACCCTCCCCTGTTCATGCTCTGTCTCTCTCTGTCTCAAGAATAAATAAATGTTAAAAAAAATTTTTTTTAAATAAATAAATAATAATAAAAAAAAACTTTATTCATTTTGAGAGAGAGAGAGACTGGAAGTGGGGAAGGGGCAGAGAGAGAGGGAAAGAGAGAATCTCAAACAGGATCCACACCGTCAGTGCAGGGCCCAATGTGGGGCTCGATCCCACAAACCACAATATCATGACCCGAGCCGAAATCAGGAGTCAGATCCTTAACCCACCGAGCTACCCAGGTGCCCCAGCAAAGGTTTCACTGTACGGATGCCCGAAGCATCAGCACACGTAAGCCTGTAATAAACTATCTTGCTTCTGTTTAGATCTTACAGTAACTGACTCACCAGACACCTGTTAACTTACAATTTAGAAACTTCACCAGAAGAGAACCATTTCACCCGCACCATAACACAGATCAAAAGGATGGCCTATGGTTGCAGGTAAGTCAAAGGATCCTTCCGTGAGGAGGCTTACGGTGTGTGTTCTGCCTTCTTCGAAGGCTGTAATTCATCCGATAATTCCAAAGCTCAGGTGCAAGTTCAATGAGAAGGGCCTGCCTGTTCGCCAGCATTGGTCAGAGACGGACAACGCCTGCCTTTTCTTTGGAGAAAACGTCTTATGTCAGTTCCCGGAAGGCTTCTCCACCAGAACCCGGAGGGCTCTACTTGCGTGGCCAAGCATTCAAGGAGCAGCTCCCTCCCGTGAGTAAGCTCCCACAGAGGACGCGCCCAAGACGCCCGGTCTGGCGGGAGGGCGGCTGCGGGGAAAGAGAGCGGCAGCCAGGCGCCAAGTACTATGTCCACCATCTCCGAGGATGCTGAAGCCAGAGGAATGCTTCTCCGACGCATGCAGGGGGCAGCACGCTGAAGGACACGGCGCTCTTTGTGAACACGCTTACATTTCGATTCCTAAAGTGTAAAAGCAGGATTTATAATATGACCCACTTGATTCACTGTCACTGCAGATTCCAGCATAGACAGGTGGTAACGGAAGCCATTAAGCAAAAGCAATAATATGAAAATGAGGAAATAGAACCAATGAGCCTAATTGTTTGGGGGAGCAAAGAGGCAGCAATTTGTCAGTTTTAATGGGGGGCTCCTCAGAGGCCTGGCTGGAAATGACTGTAGCAGAATCCTGAGCAGCCTCTCCACGCTCTAAACGTGCACGGGCGCACACGCACGCACACGGACGGGCCGGCTGTGTCTTTCACACTCAGCTGGGCGCATCCGTGAAAGCACTAACACGTGAACGACTGCGGGCTGCCTTTCCTCATCATTCCATAGCGAGCCCCCTGGGATCCGGCGATACGATGTATTTGCACTCTCAGCCTGGAAAACTCTGGAGTCTTTTGTGCTGGGCCCGTGCCTGATGAACAAATATCTCCTTATTTGATTTCCCCGCGAGGCTGACTCTTCGCAGATGCCCGCTGCTCTCAGTCTCGCTGCTTCTCATCTTTGCAGCCACATTTGTGCTTTGAGGCCTCTCCACCTTCGGGAGCACGCAGCGGAGTCGCGTTCTTGTTCAGGGAGGGGCCGCGCCCCCCCCCCCCCCCCCCCAGAGTCGGGCTCATCCGTTTGGTTTGGAACATGAGGGTGGGCCCTGAATTCTTGCAGCGGCAGCATTAACAACTTCTTATAAAGAAGGCAGAGTACAGCACCTTCTCAAACAAAAGGCCGTAATATCAGAAGCCTGTGCTGGGAAGGGACATAGCCTTTTCTTTCCCCAGTCAAATCACAGACTATGTGTGTATTTGTTCTTTTTCTCCTCGTTTTCCAGGAAGTGCTTTTTAGAAAACCCTTAGCGCAATAGATGTTCGCAATTCGAATGAGAGGACAAACATAAGCATACGCGTAATTGACGTGTTTCCTGACTTTAGTGGCCATTAGCATCGTCGCACGACGGGCATCGGCTCTGACCCAAACGTGTGTGTCTGTGGAATAAGCTTCTCCGTTAAGTGCTATTAGGTATGCTCCAGGAAGGTCTGGGGAAATGTGAAATAGTTTGATGTTAAGCAGACGGACAGGAATAACACAGAAACTAGAACAATGGTTCTTTTTTTTTTTTTTTTTTTTAATTTTTTTTTTTCAACGTTTATTTATTTTTGGGACAGAGAGAGACAGAGCAGGAACGGGGGAGGGGCAGAGAGAGAGGGAGACACAGAATCGGAAACAGGCTCCAGGCTCTGAGCCATCCGCCCAGAGCCCGACGCGGGGCTCGAACTCACGCGAGATCACGCGACATCACGCGAGATCACGCGAAATCACGCGAGATCGTGACCTGGCTGAAGTCGGACGCTTAACCGACTGCGCCACCCAGGCGCCCCGAACAATGGTTCTTTTAGTCGACTTTGACAATTCCCTCTATTCAAAGGTTTGACACACCAACAATAACTCCCACTACGGCCGATGCCCTCACCCTCCTTTCTGTCCCCGCTCCCTCCTGCTGCATGCGCAGTCTCCCCACCCCACCCAGCTCCCAGGCATCACCCAGGGGCAGGCTGCCCGGTGGAGGAGGCAGCTTGTTGTGCCAAAGCGGAGCGTTCACAATACTGAACTTCGGAAGATTTCTTAACTGTGGGATCAGAGCCCCCAGCTGAGGGACCCCGAAGTGCGTCTTTAAAATCGAGATGAGCGACCACGACTTTGTATATCACGCGGACATGAGAAGAATTACAAAATCCAGAAGGTCGGGAAATGACAGTTTTCTGCTCTGAGCAATCATCCGGCATCCTGAGACTATCTCGAAACGCTGTATCGTCTAACCGATCCGACCTTCCCCCGGATTCCATCAGCAAAGTGCGGTTTTCAACACTGACGTTCACTAGTTGGGTAGTGATACCAAGGGACTGACTTTAAAACGATTCTTCCCGTAAGTATAAAACGCAGGGACTCACATTTGCATAATGCGTCAGGCTTTATCTTTTCTAAGTCGCTCCTGTGAAATGTTGTCACTGGCTCCACAATTCAGATGCGCAGCCTTGGATCCGGAGGGTAAGGTTCCCAGAGAGGTTATTATTTTTTAAACAAACGCTACGTGGTGCTTACGCTTTGCCAGACATTATTTGAAGCGTTTCCCAAATATTCACTCATTTAATCATCCAACAGCCTCGAGAAGTAGGGGCTAGAAGACAGAGCCATGCAGAGGCAGGGAGCTCTCAGCGGTCTCTGCTGGGGAGTTGCAGAATCAGGGTCTGGGCCGGGACTGTCTGCCTCCACAGCCCCGGCCCTAAACCACCACCCCGGGGCTGGCCGGTGGACCCCACACACGTGACCGTGGGCCGGGGCTTCACGTGAGACACTGACAGCACGCGACAGGGACCCCGCGTGGATGTGCGTCTCGCAAGAGCAGGGCTTCGAGGAAGGATGTCCAGCTTGTGTGTCCCCCTCCAGGGATGCACTTTCAACACCTGAAAGACTGCTTTGTGAGCCCTTGAAAAGAAGTTTAGGGGGAGAAGATGCGCGCTGAAGAGTTGGCTTGAGCGTGTCAATGGTTCTCGCGTATTCAGGCTCATCCCGAGCCCTCGGATTTGGCCCCGTGCGTGAGAGGTTTTGGTGAAGTAACTGAGGAAGCCCCACAAGGTGCCCCTGACAGCTCAGGGGGTGTCCCGGCTGGAAGCTCAGGCCGGAAGCCCTGCGAAGAGAGGTCTCAGCCCTGCCAGCGGGGCGCCGTGTCAACTGCTCTGAAGCGCTGAATTGCAGCCACGTAACCATTGCTGTTGCCAAGCAGTGGGACGGAAAACGTGCGGTCTGGAAAGACCTCCAGGCCGCACTGCTATTTGAAGAAAGCGAGATGAAGAGCAGGGAATGTAGAATGCTACCTTTTGTGGAAGGGAACAGGAGAAAATCGTATGCAGTCATGTTTGCATTCTTGTGCAACGAAACTCTGTAAAGCTAGGAAATGCAGACCCGTCTCAGGCGTCCGCGAGGCGCTCGTGTCTTCCCGGTAGTAAGTAACATCGTGACCCTGCCTTTCTTTCACTGGCTGCTTTTATTTATTTATTTATTGTTTACATTTATTTATTTACTTTTGAGAGGGAGTGAGCGAGCAGGGGAGGAGCGGAGGGAGAAAGGGAAACAGCCAATCCCAAGCAGGCTCCGAGCCCAACTCTGGGCTCGAACCCACGGACCATGAGCTCGTGACCCAGGCCGAAACCAAACGTCAGAGGCGCCCCCACCGGCTCCCTTCGGATGCACCGTGCCCGCTGGGTGTGTGATCCGTGGGGTGCTGCGTGCCTCCTACTTGCGAGACCTGTCGTTTTCTCTCGGTCACAGCAGACCCGGCAAGAGGCCAGCGCTGAACACGCGGCCGCCTCTCGCCAAAGCTCATGATGCTCCCACCCCGTGTCACCTCTCATTTCACGTCAGGGTCAGAGAGTTTCAGCCCAAGCCGCCCTCTGCTGCTCCACAGGGACCACTCCTGATGTCCCCCTGGCTTTCCACCCTCACGGTCTGGCCTTCTGCGCGGTGCACGGGCGCACCCCCGTGGGAAATGACCCGCCTCCGGCCGCGGGCCCGTCCAGTGCCGTCCTCCCGCGCATTTCCTCGAAGCGCACACGAAACGTGTTTTGCCGATTGTTGCTGTTGCAGCTTGCCTGGCCTCGGGGGTCCCTGCCCTCGGCCTCGCCCTGCTCCGACCCATCTCCTCCGTGAGGACTGGGAGCTCTACGAACGGTGAGATCGGATCGGGCCACCTCCTCGGCTCGTGGGGGCCGAGCGCAAGCTTGTTGGTGTGTCTGTAGGGTCTTGGGAGGCTCTGCAGCCCCATCGCCCACCCCCTGCCGGCTCCCGGAAGGGCAGAATCGCCCCCCACCCGCGGGCTCCCGGAAGGGCAGAACTGCTTCTCCCTTCGAGCGCTGGCCTGCACCTGCCAGGCACCCGCACAAGCTCCTCTCGTCTCCTCCAAACCTTCACGTCCTTCTCTGCCCGCTCGCCTCTGCTCAGCCCCGGCCTCCCTTGAGCCTCCAACCTCCATCAGGATCCCCAGGAGGGGCTGCTGCTGCCTGCGCCTCCCGGAGAGGCTCCCCCATGCAGCCTGAAGCACCCGGCTACTGGGGCTACTCGGTGTCCCTGCTGGGCTGTAAGCTCTGAGTCAATGCTGTTTACCATTCCATCTTCTGCTTTTAAAACAAGCACTCAGTAAGCACTCCCCGAATTAATGGGTTTTAATTACATCCTTGACACTTTTTGAATGCACACCAAATGAATTGATAAGCAGGCAGCTTATGTCATCCCTTGAAGGCTTCGCAATGATTCAGCGCTTGAATAGGTCCTTTTCTGCTCAGTAATTTTAGGTTAAAAGACGGGGCTTTTTAAAGTACCCAATCAGTGGCAAGACCAACCGTCAAATCTGGATAAAGGTCCTGGCCCAGTGAGCTTTCCGCTCACTTGTGCAAAAGTGCGGGGGGGCAATGTGGTGTGGCAACGAAGGGGCTAGGTGGAGGGAGGTGCAGGCTGACTTCAGCCCCGATCCAGATCTGCCTGCCCCAGGCACACGCCTCCGGTACATCCCAGCCTCCTGGAGGCTCCTAGGGGAGCCTTAGCGTGGACACCAGGTACAATCACGTACCTTTCCGCTGGGAGAGTTATGCCTGATTTCAAAGCAGACCTTTGTGCTGTGAAGAGGAACAGGCATTCCCACATCTTTGAAACTCCCCAGCACAGGACAGGACTCTTCAGGAAGTCTCTTGCATGCCCTCTGTCACGATAATTTGGCCATTACAAAGACTTCTCCTGGGGCAGCCACAGGCACCAGCTCCTGGGTCACTGTCCCCACTGGGCACAATCCCAGGATCCCACAGCCCTCTCTCCTCTGCTGGTCTTTCCACCTGCCTTGTGCGTAAACACATCTGGTGAAATGTTCCTCCCCAAACCTTAGTCCAGAAAGTATCTCCTGGGAAATCACACACATCGCACACAAAAGCCCCGTTCACCTTAGACAGTCTGTGTTGAGAAAATTCCTACCTATAAAGTACGCAGGCATCTTTGGCTATAAAGTATCAATCCTTCCTTGCTTTCCTAACAGAATAAAAATTCTTGTAACAAAAGTATTGTCCAATACAACCAGGAGTGGAATATTGCATTTTATTTCCAAACCCCACCTAAGTCTGTGATGGCTGGGCTGCAGAGATGCCAGACTTTCTCTTATCCTGTTAACATCCTAGAGAGGATAGAATAAGTCTAGATAACCATGAATAACCTAAAAGACCTATTAGTTCCAGGTGTCACACTATACTTTAAAAAAATCATTATGTGCTCTAATTTTTTTTTTTTAAGTTTATTTATTTTTTGAGACAGAGAGAGAGAGCTGGAAGACAGAGAGAGGGAGAGAGAGAGAATCCCGAGCAAACTCAGCGCTGTCCGTGCAGAGCCAGAAGCGGGGCTCGGTCTCACGAACCAAGAGATCATGACCTGAGCTGAACTCAAGAGTCACCCAGGCAGCCCTGTGCTCTAATCTGTTTTAAGTGTCGAATCTATGGATCAATGATTTCTCGCTGGCTTTGGGGATTTGAGTTTCACTGTGGATCCCCATGCAATGGTTAGTTCAGATTTGTATTGTTCCTGGGGAATATTGTGTGAAATCATGAGTTAAGTGAAACATTTAAAATTGCAGTGAATTTTTTAATGAAAGAGATAGGAGACAAGTCTAGCACTCCACATAACTTATCATGGTTTCTCTTTATGCTGTTATTTAAAAACCCGCACCTGTTCTAAAGGTTGTTCAGTAATCGGTGAGGGCCTGATTTGTTTGAACAGTGCTCCCTGATCGAAAAGAACAGCTTTGTAATCTCCACATCTGGGCATTAACTAAATTCATCTCAGGGTTAATTTTTTTCTGGGACCAACTAACTTCAGGCAAGAAGGTAACATGACTCCGGGGCCTTTAACAGTTTTCAGACTTCAAATAATGTCTGCTGTTCTCATAATGCTCAGAAAAGTTCTCAGAAGTTTTTCCCAGCTAACAATTATATGAAATCAACATGTATGTGTATATATATGTATGTATGTATGTATGTGTATATATATACATATATATACATACATATATATAAACATATATGGACATATATAAGCATATATATAAATATACATATATATATATATATAATTTTTTTAAGTTTATGTATTTGAGAGAGAGCAGGAGAGGGGCAGAGAGAGAGAGTCCCAAGCAGGCTCCACACTGTAGGCATGGAGCCTCATGTGGGGCTCAAACCCACAAACCATGAGATCATGACCCGAGCTTCAATCAAGAGTCAAGTGCTTAACTGACTGAGCCACCTAGGCGCTCCGGAAATCAATTTATTATATGATTTTCCTACAATGTATTCTGAATTTGATAAACCTAGTTTGAAGTAAATATTTTAGTTTTAATGGATACAAGTTGAAACATCTCATAAAACCACAGGGCAATAATGTTGGATAATACATAATTCAAGACACTATAATGTAATATAAACCGGAAAGAAAGGTGACTCATTATATAATAGGCTTCCTGCCTTTGGGGCACAGTGCACAGGTATAGCTCACTATAAGTGAATTAAATACAGAGACAAACTTCCAAAATCAGAGACGTGGAGAATCCTTTTATTTTTTTAAACGTTATCCTCAACCTTATCGTTAACCAATTTCCAAGCCGTATGCACCATGACTGACTGGAGTACCACAGGCAACGTGGGCCAGGGCGGTGAGGGTCCACTCCGGTAAGTGTGCTGGGAAACGGAGCAGGGAGGAGGGACAGGCAGTGTGAAGGGGCCGGGAGTACTTTGCCACCGATGGAGGGAAGTCAGATCCAGAAGTGGCACTGTTGAATCACGCGGCTCTACAGGTTCGAGTCCACTGGTCCCCGACCCCGCATCCAGTGTCCTACAGCAGTGGCAGGTGGAGGGAGAGGCACAGGGGCAGGAGAGCCACACCACGTGGTGACTTGAGTGGCCACGAGGGCCACCTGTCTCCATTTACAAGAAAGGGGAGTGTCGTGTGTGCGAAGCTCCTGTCCCACTATACGCTTCTGAGTCCAAAATTCACCCAGTATGGTTTTGTTTTGTTTGCTGCTAAACTATCTGGGACAGAGGATGGGTGAGGAGAGAATGTGGACGGTAAAGAGAAGACACAAAATCACAACAAAATCAAGCTCCCGAACCGAACGGAACAAAGCCTGCCCACCGAGAAGGCCAACTCCCTAAAAGCACAATTGTAACCAATGCTTGGTTCAAGCTGGCGGCCTCCCCCTGCATTTGGCCCAGCCTTCAGTACGATCAATGATGGGATCCCCCCCCCCCCCCAGGAACAAATCTCTTCTGTGAAAATGAAGTCGATGAGGAATGCTGTTTCTTTCTGTCGCTTCCCCTGAGGTGCACAACGAGACGGAGACGAGGGTCTCTACGCAAAACCACGTGCACGATGCTCACACTGCGTCTTTTAGGAGGGCCGTCCTGCATGGCAATGTGAGGACCTCTGTGGCCTCCTTCCCAGGAGACCTGGGGAGGACTGCCGCAAAAACCCAGACACCTAAAGCCTCCGCGGAAGGCCCTAAGGGCACACAGCAAATGAAGGAACATCTGTTCAAGAAACTCCATGGAAATTCACTCAGAAGGCCAGTGTCCGCGGCACTCGGGCTGAGGTGGTAGCCTCTCCACTCCTCCGGGCTCAGCAAGGGGGAGACTTCACTCCAGAAGGCTGCAGCCAGACCTCGGGCATCACCCCGCCGTCCCCCACCAGCCCCCGGGCACAGGGCTTTCTTCCCAGGAGGAGGGAATATATAGAATATATATGAGTCACTCATTCTTCTCCCAGCTGCCTGTGTCCCAGCTGAGCGCAGCCGAGGGGGGTCTCCCTCCTTCTGGCCAGACCCCCCCCCCACCCGTGGAACGCGGCCTTTACCTTGACGCAGCAGGCCGAGAGCCCTCCCCTAGCTGGGTAGGGGTGGTTCCACGCCAGGAGAGGCGAGCAAGGAGGACCCGCCCGCCTTCCACGCATCCTCCCTCACAGGCACGCGGCTGCTGGAGCACAGGTGTCTCTCTGAGAGAAGCTCACGGCCGTCCCACTCCCAGCCCCACAGCCCTGGCTCAGAGACTTGGCCTGGGGGGTGGGGAGAAGCAGGCCTTGACCCAGATAGCTCCCCTCTCCTCCCAAGGCACTGACTGCCTTTGCAGCAGGGCCGGAGAATTTACACCCGGGGCCCCCTCAATAGCAGTAGAGGTTGTGGCGAGAGGCAACCAGGGGGACCTTCTTGATTTTAAGACAGAGGCCGCCTAGACTGCCGCCGGCTAGCTTGCAGGAGAGGAGCAGGAAGTCAGACAGCTGGCAGGAGCCTCCCTAGGGTCGGAATATCAAACATGACCTCAGAAACTTTTCCTTTAAAGGAGCCAGAACTTGATTGGATTGGTCTGTGAAGCAATTTATGCCCCAGGGCAGTGTTGAAAACAACTGAACGATAGGCCAGCAAGGCATTGGTGGAGTTTAACAGCTGTGTGTGGACAAGAAAGGCAGGAAAAGGGCCCCGCCAGCACCCCTGCCCCCCAGGGTGACTGTGCACCCAAAGCTGTGTCTCTCTAAGGAGACTATCAGAAGCTTGTGTTGTGTGTGTGTGTGTGTGTGTGTGTGTGTGTGAGAGAGAGAGAGACACTACACTAAAATAATCCAACTATTATGATAGGGAAAAATAGGATAAAATAGGCAGAGGGGGAAAGGTTGGGACCTGAGGTCCCTGTGTCGAGAAAAACACATTTTGGAACAATGCTGGGAGGGTCTGACCACTGCAGACCCCCTCAAGGATAAGGTTCCTCTCCAGCATGAAACAGACCCCACCTACTCCCCCTGAGGTTCCCCTCAGGAATCTTACAAAAGACCTAACTAAAAATAAGAAATAGACCATAAAACATATGACCCACAAGGAATGATATGGCCATAGACCAGCCCTCATACGACCGAGACGAGCCAATCAGGAATGGACCTCCCAGAACCCAGAGCTATCAAGCCAATAAGGGTGGGACCTGGGAAGGGAGGGGGGGGAGGGCCTACCAGAACCTTCTAAAACAAGGACCCTTGCCTATAGTCCGCGGGTATTCACTTTTGAATGTCCCCTCTTTATAAAGAGAGCTTTCCTCAGAAACTGCTTGTAAGAGTAACCAGATGACAGATTTATATATATATATATATATTTATTTATTTTGAGAGAAAGAGAACACTTGAGCAGGGGAGTGAAGGAGACAGAGAATCCCAAGCGCTGGCAGCTCAGAGCCTGATATGGGACTCGAACACATGAACCATTAGATCATGACCAGAGCCAAAACCAAGAGTCAGACACAACTGAATGAGCCCCCCAGATGCCCTGGATTTACCAGATGTACCAGGATATTTCAAAGTAGTCATAGATATGTTCACAGAACTAAAGGATGCCATGATTGAAGAAGGAAGGGAAGGTGTGGTGATGCTGCATCACATCTAGAGCACCAATAAAGAAAGAGAAATTACGGAAAAGAACCAGGTGGAAACTAGAGAGCTGAAAAGCACAATGAAAACTTGGTCAGGAGCCGAACAGAACATATGAACTGGCAAGAGAAACAATTAGCAAACTTGAGGATAGACTGATAGAGATTTTGTAAGCGGAAGGACAGAGAGAAAAAAAGAATAAGGAAAATGAACAGAGCCTCGAAGAAAAGTGGGGTATCATTTAGCACACCAACACACGTATAAAGGAAGCACCAGAAGGAGAGAAAACAGAAGAAAAAAATACTCAAATTCATAATGGCGAAAACGTTCCCAATTTGTTGAAGGACAATAACCAATTACCTACATCCCTAGGAAGCTGAATGAACTCCAAATCTGCTAAACTCAGAGACTTATAGACAGACATATCAAGTAAAAACGTTAAATGTCAAAGACAAGGAGAAAATCTTGAAAATAAGAGAAAAACAATGCACATCCAAGGGAACCCCAGTAAGGGGACAGCTGACTTCTCAGCAGAAGCAATGGAGGCCAGAGGGCGGTGGAATAACATATTCGAAGTGCTTGAAGGAGAACAAAACCGTCAACAAAGAATTCAATTCACAGCAAAGGTATACTTCAAAAATAAAGGGGAAATAAAAACTTTTTCTAAGGCAAAAACTGGGATAATTTGTTGCGACCAGACCCATTTCATGAGAAATACTAAAGAATGTTCTTTAGGCAGAATATCATAATTCTAATCCACATGAGCAAAGACCACTGGTAAAAAGAATTATATAATTATAGGAGACACTATAAATGCATGTTTTTCTCCTTTCTTAGGTCCCCTATAAAGCATGAAATAATTTTATAAAAAGTTTTATAAAATAAGTATACAGTCTGTTGTTGGGCCTGTAACATATAAAAATAGAATGGAACCATCTTGTATTTGCCAATAATAGTAGAAAGGAAACGCAGTCGGGGGCAGAGTTGTAATTGCTAAGGAAATGATGACAGGTGGTAAAGTAATTATAAGGAAGTAGGTTTGGGTTTGTAATACAATAGATGTAATATGTATAACCATACCATAAAAAGGGGGGAAAGGGAACCGAGCTATATAGGAGTAACAGTCCTACGTATCACAGGAATTATGCTAGTATAAATTTGAAGCTGCTTCTGATCCGATATATGTGGTGTGCCCTAGAGCAACCACTAAAATGTAACTCAAAAATATAGAGTGGCCACTTCACCCTGACTAGGATGACGATGATCAAAACAAAACAAAAACAAAAACAAAAGCAAAAACAAACCCCAGAAAATGGCAACGGTTGACAAGGATGTGGAGAGACTGAAGGCTTCGGTCATTGCTGGTGGAAATGTAAAATGATGCCAACTGCTATGGAAAATGACACAGCAAGTTTTCAAGACTTTAAACAGTTCTACTTCTGTGTATATGTCTGAAAGGAGTGGATGCGGGGATTCAAACAGGTATTTGTACACCCATGCTTTTAGCCTCATGCACAACAGCCACAAGGTGGAAGCAACCCAAGGGCCTGCTGATGGATGGATAGATAAATAATGGTGATGTAACTTACAATGAAATACCATTCAGAATGGTTGACCTGGCAAATTTTATGTTATGTATATTTTACCACAATAAACAAAGAATTGTGTTTATAGGTGAAAAGATACCAAGAAAACATGCCATCCTTACTTGGTCACCACTCTTACTGACAGCAGCGAGTACTGGTTCCCACCAGCCCTTTAGAATAACACCTAAGAGAACTCTTTTATTCCTCAGGCTTGGCTTTATAAAATTAATGTCATGAAGTGAGTCCCTCTTTTCTCTTCAAACTCCCAACCTCCTACTATTCCCCCCACCCGCATTTCCTTAGTATCTAACGGAATTTTAAGCGGTGTGCATCTCTCTCCTAAACACCAATGAGATTATTCAATAATAACACTCGTTGCTCAAGGCACCTTTGGTTGAGCAGTCACAGGAGAAGCAGGGGACTCCTTGAATCTAGTTATCAATCTCCTCTGTCTCTGCAGAAACACTTAGGTTAAGCTTTAAATTCTAGTTCCTTTCCCAGTGTTATGAAAGGTGAAAACTGAAAAAAATAACCCTAATAATGGCTACTACCTAAGGTGAAGGCGGGCAACCTAGACCGGCGCCATATAAAAGGAATACTACTTGTAATCACAAATGAGAGACATAGCCTGATATAGTAGAAAGAGCGACAGGTTTGAAATCATAAAGACAAAAACAGAGTGAAAATCATCATTAATGAGATTAAAGCTCTACATTAGAAAATATTCATTCAGTGTCAAAGAGTATAGAAAAAGAGAAATTAAAAAAAAATATATATATAAAGATAAATAGAAGAGACATGAGATATTTAGAAAACAAAGAAGGCAAATGGCAAGCTATAATAAATCCAATATATTAATAATCACATTAAATGTAAATGGATTAAACAATCCGATCGAAAGGCAGAGGTTGAGTGCATGAAAAACAAAACATAACCCACCGATTTGTTGCCTACAGAAGACACATTTTAGACTCAGATACAAATAGTTTTGAAGTGAAAGATTGAAAAACATGCATCAGGCAAACAGCAACCACCGGAAAGCAGAAGGGACTGTAATAATAGCAAAGTAGACTTTAAAACAAACAAACAACAATGTTCCTAGAGATAAAGAGGGACATTTTATAATGATGGAAAGTTCAACCCATCAGAAAGCTGTAACAATTACAAAGATATATGTACCTAATGACAGAGCATTAAAATACACGAAACAAAAACTGACAGAATTGAAGACAGAAATGGGAAAATTCAACAATAATAGTTAAAAACTTCAATACCCCAATTTCAATAATGGCTAGAACAATAAGACAGAAGATCAACAAGGAAATAGAAGAATAACAGTATAAACCAACTAGATCTAACCGATTTCTACAGAACACTTCACCTAATGGCAGCAGACTACAGTCTTCCTCAAGGGCACTGGAAACATTCTGCAGGAAAGACCATCTGCTAGGCCATGAAACAACCTCAATAAGTTCAAAAGAATACAAATGCTGGAAAGTATTTTCTCTGGCCACAGTGGAATGAAATCAGAAATCAAGAACATGGAGAAATTCAGGAAACCCACAAATAGGAGAAAAGTAAACAACACACTCCCAAACAATCAAGGGGTCAAAGAAGAAATAAAAAGGAAATTGGAAAATACTTCCAGATGAATGAAAATAAAGACACAACATACCAAAACTTATGGGTGCAGCTAATGCGGTGCTTGGAGGGAAATTTATAGCCTAGATCAATAAAGCAGAAAGGTCTCAAATCAGTAACCTAAGCTTCCACCTTAAGACGTAAGAAAAAGAAGAGTCAACTGCACCTGAAGAAGAGAATCACAAAGATTAGGGTGGAGATTACTAACATGGAGAAGAGAAAGAGAATATAGGAAATCAGTGAAGCCAAATACTGGTACACAAATGTTCATAACAGCGTTATTCACAATAGCCAAAAGGTGGAAATAACCCAAATGTCCCTTAGTTGATGGATGGACAGAAAAAATGGGGCATATTCCTAAAATGGGGGAATTATTCATCCATAAAAGGGAATGAAATGCTGACACCCGTGCTCAGTGAAAAATGACAGACAGAAAAGACACACACAATGTCGTCCCATTCACATGGACGTCCAGAACGGGAAAATCTATAGAGCAGATTCCTAGTTGTTTAGGGATGTGGGACAGAGAGGGGGCAAGGGCATGTGGTATGGAGCTAAAGGGCATGAGATTTCTTTTTGAAGTAATAAAAATATTCTAAGACCCACCATGGTGAGGATTGCGCATACCCATGAATACAGCCAAACCTATGAAGCTCTGTGTTTCTATGGGTGAATTATACCTAAATAGAGTCAAGTCCTGCATCGCGCTGAGTGTGGAGCCTGCTTAGGATCCTCTCTCTCTCTCTCTCTCTCTCTCTCTCTCTCTCTGCCCCTCCTCATCCCACTCATGATCTCTATTTCTAAGAAAAGAAAAAAGAAAAAAAAAGAAAATCTGGGGGCAAGAAATTAAAATGCCATTTATCACCCAATATATTATATAGATGGGGCACTGGAAGGAATTAGTCAGATTTGAATTTAAATGATCTTTTGCTGCAGAGTACATGGTATATCCTATGCAGTTTTATTTATGCCTAGTTTTATAAGGATCATCCTTGGCCTCCAATTGTACTTGGAATGAAATCCCAAGTACAATTCTTCCAAGTAGATTTAGCAAGTCTACCATCACAGGAAGTGTTTTATCATCAGCTTATCTTCAACTTCAAAATAACATTTAAATCATGCAACTTACCAGTGTCCTTGTACCCCTAGAAGGACCTCTGAGGAAGAAGTCACTGGTTCGTATTGAAAGGAGTCTTTCTCTCAGCTAGAGAATGAGATCGTCATGCTGATGACCGGACAGGTAGATACCAGGGAGTGAAAGTGACACGTCTGAAGCATTCGTTGATGCAAGGTGGTTGGGAGACTGTAGGGTATTCGACTTGTTTGGGGTGACACTGGCACCTGTCAATATTATAGCCAGGATGACAGGGACAGAGGTCCCGTTGGTAGTGCTGAACCCTTTTGTGCCCGTAGGTTGGAGGGACCCAGTCGAATGCCCTGCCTATTGGAGTAAACAGATCGTTATGAGGCACCCCTCTGTTCCAGGCAGACAGAAGGAGTGGTATTTTGTTCAGCAAGGTCCTGACTCCAGAAGCCTGGGAGTGCACGCCTAGGACTGCAGGGAAGCTTGCAGAACAGCCACCTGTGTGGGCGCCCCCGACACAGACCGTCCACCTCAGTCGCGGCTGGTTCCGTGCCTTCTGCAGGGGTGTCCCCGTCATCCTCTGATGGCGAGCGGAACCGAACAGCCCGCGACCTGAGTCGCTCTCACGGCTCTTCACACGTTCTCAGACTCAGTTAAAAACTAAACCTCGCACTCTGCCGGCCACTGGGCAGTTCTGTTCCAATTAAGCTGGGATACGCGGTTTTCTTTTGATTCTTACCAAAACTGTTGTGTTGAATTTCTCACACGTTCTGACACCGTGCCTGGTAGCGGGCAGACAGGCGTGAATAGATGGTTTCTACCAGCAGGAAAGTCAGAGTCTGGAGAGGGGGAGACATCAATAGCTGCAGAATACCAAGACATGTGAGAGCGAACTGTCTTGGTGTCAGGAGGGGGGGATGATCTACTCCTCCTGCGTGCGTGTGCATGTGCAGCGGGCTCTGGGGAGACTTCGCGGACTTCAGATGAATCTAGAAGAACGACTGCCAGAGAAACGCCAGGAGAGAAATTCTGCGGGCAGCGGGTCCTCCCACGCTGGCAAGAAGATGCCGTGCGGGGAACCCTCGGGCAGCCTGGCCCTGGGTCCTGCAGGTCAGGTGCAAGGGGGCGGGTGGGGAGGAGGACGGCGCCAGATCAGCTGTGTTAGCGTATTTTCGTACTTTCCGTCAAGGGGCAAACGCTGCAGGGGCCCCTGGTGGGTGGGGCTACCTCAGGGTCAGGGTCAGAGTCAGGTTCCGGTGGATTCAGAACATGCCCCGCGGCACAGTCAGCCTGCGGATCAACTCCATGTGCAGTTAAGTGCCAAAGAAGGCCATGAAAGCAGAAAGCAGGTACATTTTTAAAATGTAGCTTCCTAAAAACTCCCTGCCCTTTCTCCACTTCCTCCTGACGGCGACCACTTTTAACTGACAATGAAGCCAGGCCGCGTTCCCGGCTTGCTGACGTCAATGGGCTTTTCGCCTGAGTAAGGACCTCACCGCGGACCCGCGGGGACTGATTCTAATCTCCGGCACGTGGGCTGGCCGCATCCCTGCAAACCTGGCCGACCAGCCAGCACACCCTTAAGTGGGACAGCGCTGCCCTCCTAGGGCCGACGCGCACACACAAGCCCGGCAAAGAAGAAGGAGATTTCCTGTAACGTTTCAGAAATCTGCTTGTCAAGACACGGACGGTTAAGATCCACTCATTCGTCGGGGGGAGAGTGACAGCGTGCGGCCCGCTCCCAAATGTGCCAAGCTGACAAGCGTCACAAAATTCAAAGGAACAGAAGTAGAACAGGACCAAGGCGGCCGGCCGTCACGCACCGGGGACCAGAGCTGGCAGCCAGCCGTTCCCCCTGGAGACAGCTGCGGTTCCCAAGTCCTGTGAGGGAGCTCGGCCGGCCCGGGGCCAGGTCCTGCGATGCTCCCTCTCGTTGTCTCGTCTGCACCACAATCAGGTGAGCACAAGGCCTCTGATCTCCCTCCGAAGGATCTAACTTCCAGGACCGCGACTCGCCCTGGGAAGGGTCAACCGCTGAAAACAGGTCGGTGATCACCCACTGCCAGAATCTTTATTAAGTAAAAAAGAAATTTTTTTTAATGTTTATTGTATTTTTGAGACAGAGAGAGAGAGAGAGCGCACACGAGCCGGGGAGGAGCAGAGAGAGAGGGAGACACGGAATCCGAAGCAGGCTCCAGGCTCCGAGCTGTGAGCACAGAGTCCGACGCGGGGCTCGAACCCACGAACCGTGAGATCATGACCTGAGCGGAAGTCGGACGCTTAACCGACTGCATCACCCTGGCGCCCCTTATTTTTTTATTCCAAAGAAACGTCTGGAAGCCCACTGGTCTTCAACGTGCCCGCGCAGCCTGAACTGCTTCGGGCGGATCAGCTGCAGTCTTTTTCGAGTAAAATGCACCTATTTCACAGACTCACAAAAAACAAACTCACTTTGGAGAAGGAAGGTTGTGTTGTGTTGCAGAGGCCAGGTTCTTGGGTTGTTTGCAACGTTGCAAATAATTATTTCTGGTTATTCAGACAGACAAAACCGTCACCACCCCCCCCCGAGCGGAAGAGTGTAACTCTAACTGCCGTCACACTGCCTTACACCCGACGTGGGGTCCAGGACAACAGGGCCGTGTTCCTTCCTTTAGAGGGACCATCGTGGGGCTTCTGCAGCTGCAATATTGGGCTGATATCGTTGTTGCCTTGGCCTCACGCAGGCGTAGTGAGGGACAAAATCATGCATGTCGTGGCACCAGGTCTGAGAGCCAGTAGAAGGTCGTGCGGGTGAAGCCATAACACAAAGGTGACACATGCCTAGGTGGCCCTTGGCCGCTTACTTGCTGTTCATTCACTGTTTCCCCCTCATGAGTTCCAAAGAAAGACAATGCATAGTGGAGATCGCACATCAGCTCAAAGCTTTCAAAAGCGAGTTCAAGAGTTGTTGCAGACAAGACGCTAAATCCTCACGCATGCTGATCTGATCTCTTCGGGGAACACGGATATGAAACATTACCCGCTCGAACGCTCAGAAACTGTCCAGTTCCCTCTGACTCCAAAGATCACACTGGACCTCGCTCTTTGCTGTGTAAATCCTGGGCTTGGGCCGAAAGCAACAAAACGGGGTCTCCCGTCTCCCTTTCTCCGTCCCGCCTCTTCTGTACCTCCCGACCGTCACTCCTTCCCACCGCTGCCTCTCACTCCCTCTGGTGCCCCGTCCCCGACCCTCGCTGATGGCCGGGGGATGGCGCGGGAGCCGAGAAGCCCACTGGGGCCCATCCAGCCGTCTCTCCTTGCGTTCAAATCCCTCGGGGTTCTCGAAGATGAACTGCTGCTGGCTGGACCCACCGCCGTGAGGATGTGATTTCCCAAGCCACAAAGTCAGATCGTCCAGAATGGATGGAACCACCTGCTGCAGGAGTAGCCAAGTCATGGAAAACGCGGCTTCTGGCATCTTCTCTCACATAAACCCAAACATATTCGCACACGTGCACCAGGGAGGGAGTAAACGCAGCATCAGCAGCGTCACACAGCACCCTATGTTGTCCCTAACAGAGAAATTCCGTATATGTTTGGGAACGGGTTCAAGTCTGTGGGCTCCGGGCCAGCAAACGCCGTGGGTGTTGTTGGCTGCGGTCCTGGGACGCCCACTGCCAAACGAGCAGACTCGCGCAATGACAACGGCTTTGGAGGGACCTGCTTTGCCCCCCCCCCCGCCAAAGAAAGGGGGAGCAGCGTGGTGACCAGGAAAGAAAGGGGGGGGCTGGGGCACCCGCTTCAATTGTAAACCACCAACGTCAGGTCCAAACAGGGAGCGTGTGGCGAGGATAACTTCAAGGAAAGCTGGCGGCAAACACAGTAGGACGGGCACGTCCCTGCCACCGCGGCTTTCTTTGAACGAGGTCCCTTCCAAGAAGAGTTCACACAGAGGTTACACGAAGTACCCTATTTGTCACAACTAAAACCCCCGAGAGGCATTTGTGTCCCGACCGTCACACCTGTAAATCCGCCAACGTGCCGACCGTTGAAGAGGGGACATCCATCAACGTGCTGTGATCCACAGCAAAAGCCCTGCTGATTAGGTTTTGTGAGTGGGGGTCACAGAACAGGAAATGCCCTTCGTTTTCTGTCTCTCTGAAAAGAGCCAGAGATCAAATACACACACAAAGAGATGCAACACCAAGCAGATGAACGAAAACATCTTTCCCGCTCTGGGCTTGATCATCCCACGCTTTAGGTCAAGGAAGACAAAGCGACACCCTGAAGAGAAATACGACAAATGAGCCCCATCGCTGGAGGTCGATAGCCACCTACACAACTGCGGTGAGCATCCGCGGTTCCCTCGGTCTCCGGGTCAACCTGATTCTGTCTCTGCCCTCGAAATCCTCCCCTTTTTTTTCTTTTTAATATTTTAAATGTTTATTTGTTTTGAGAGACAGAGCATGAGCAGGGGAAGGGGAGAGGGAGACGGACACACAGAATCCGAAGCAGGCTCCGGGCTCCGAGCTGTCAGCACAGAGCCCGATGCGGGGCTCGAACTCACAAACCGCGAGCCCAATGGAGGGCTCGAACTCATGAACCGCGAGATCATGACCTGAACTGAAGTTGGACGCTTGATGGCTGAACCATCCAGGTACCCCTAAATCCTCTCCTTTTAAAGGGCATCCCCTTTTCACTGCAGACCCCACTGCCCTCGGTGCCAGGTCTCAAAAGGCAAACCTCCATCTCAAGGTGGTTCTCTCCCCTGCAACCCCAGCGCCCAGCACTACCCGTTTCGCAGCACGGTTCTCTCACCACATGAGGGTGCCCGAGCCACCGGCCACCCACCAGGTCCCAGGCGCCCACCCCTGGCCCCCAAGACGGTGCCATTGGGACAGGATTCGGGGAGTCTCTTGAAGGTCTCGGAAACAAACCCTATTACACGAGGGATGTTGTTTTAGGCTTCGTTAAGTTTCCCCATAGCACCTTAGCATGACCCAAATGCAGCCCAGGTCCTCAGAAAAGACTCCTTGGGGTGGTAAGACATTTCCGTGAATTTGGGGGACTGTTCAAACAATGGGATGGAACATAATTGTGCTATGCCAAATATAACAGTCACTGGGCCTTTAGCTACAAAAGTAATCATATACAGCTTCTGGTTGTAATTCTTCCAAAGTATAGAGGTTATTACCATTTAGGAAACAGATAATTTTGATGAAAGGCAAGATATGAAGTCTATTTTTTTTTTTTTAATTTTTTTTTTTCAACGTTTATTCATTTTTGGGACAGAGAGAGACAGAGCATGAACGGGGGAGGGGCAGAGAGAGAGGGAGACACAGAATCGGAAACAGGCTCCAGGCTCTGAGCCATCAGCCCAGAGCCCGACGCGGGGCTCCAACTCACGGACCGCGAGATCGTGACCTGGCTGAAGTCGGACGCTTAACCGACTGCGCCACCCAGGCGCCCCCCTGAAGTCTATTTTTTAAAAAGGATTCCATAACTTCAAAAACGTGGCCAATGCCTGTGCACTATTAATATAATAACTAAAGCAATCATTTGCTAAAGGAGGACAGCTTCATTTAAACATTGCAAATTTTACTTCCTTGGGTTCAGATTGAGCTTGCTTAGGATAACACAGGTGTGACAAGATAGGAGGAAGAGAGGACAGAGCCTCGCCTTTCCAAGAACTTGGAGGTAAAAGGAAATGTTTGTCCCCCGAGGGGGCGGCCAGCCTCCTGAACTCTAATACCAGAACTCTAATAACATCAGTGATGGAAACACATCCCAGGAAAATTCGGAGGCAGGGCCGACAAGGTGCCGTGGTTTCAGAAAAGCACATTTTAGGGATGTGTGGCTCTGCAGCAAGGGGAAAAGATGAAGTCTGAGAAGCAAAAGCATTTCTATCACCAGAAACACATCCTCAACCGGGCAGCAAGGGTATCTCAAGGATGTGAGCTGTGGTCTGGACGAAACACCCTTCAAGACGGTTCTTGCCCTTTGCCTTAATTGTGTGTTCCCTAAGCAAACGTCTGATGACTGTGTTGGCATGTCAGATGTCCCGATAGCAGGAAAGAGTTTTCCACGGATCCTGGGCAGGAGCATTACGAGACGGAACTTCTTGCCATTACAAGTCAATAGATTAGCATTCTAATAAGTACTTAAGGTAGAAGCCTGATGTTACGCAGTATGATTGATCTACAACTAAATGTAGGGATTGGACCAGAGTCAAAGTCACCGTCCCTTCCCGTTTCTATCCTGCCTCAATCCCTAATGATTCCCTTTGGCCTTAGTGTTAACATTCCTCCTCATTATTACGTCCAAGTATAATGAAATCAATACATCTTGCTAGGAGATTCCTGGCAGCTGAGAGGAAAAGGGAAACCTTGGAGGCTAATTAGTTCTCATTACCTAACGAAAGGATCCTTTAGGAACAAGTATTAGGAGACATTAAACTCCTATCTTCACTTACCATCTAGACTTTAAGGAGAAAAAGACTTGTGAACAACAGTTTTACACGGTTTCATTCAAGGAAACGCGGATTTTTCAAAAGTGTTTTTATAGAATGAAACATTCGTCTTACACTTAACCCCAAGGCTATCCCTATCAGAGCAAGTGATTTAGAATTTAGTTAAGTCTTTCAGGGCGCCTGGATGGCTCTGGCAGGTAACCATCTGACTCTCGATTTCGGCTCAGGTCATGATGTCAAGTTCGTGGGATCAAGCCCGTGTCAGGCTCTGGGCTGACGGTGCGGTGTCTGCTTGGGATTCTCTCTCTCTCTCTCTCTGTCTCTGTCTCTGTCTCTCTCTCTTTCTCTCTTTCTCTGCTCCTCCCCTGCTTGCATGCTCTGTCTCAAAATAAGCCAGTAAACTTACTTTAAAAAATACCCTTCCCCTCCAGATGCAGAGCAGTGCCACCCCACAGAAGGTGACAGTGCAAATCATCCGCTTCTCTGCTCTCCCACAACTAGCCACTCGCCGCACGCGACTACTGAGCCCCTGGGATGTGGCAGTGCGAGTGAGACAGAACACCTTTTAATTTCACTCAATTTTAATGAACTTGAGTAACAACAGTCACACGGGGCAAATGGCTACCCAGCAATGTCAGGGTAAGAACTAATTTGACACCAGAACTGAATTTTGTGGGTGTGCGTGCTGCTCACACCGGTAGCTTCCCGGGGTCGTTCTCCCTTTAAGGCACCTGCCCCGGGAGGGATGAGCAGCCTTTGCCTCTGATCAAGGCTGAACGGAAACATGCCGATTTTGGTCTTGATCCTCCCACAGGGAGGAGAAAATCTCCCCCTGGCTGCAAGACGTCAGCATTTGCTGCTGGTGAGGTTCGGCCCGTCTGCCCCCGCCCCATATTAAAACATAAACACCAAACCACTGGACCTCCCCCTCCCCTGTCGGCTATCACCCACTTCTTGGTTCTTTATTTTACTTTTTAATGTTTATTTATTTATTTTAAGAGAGAGAGAGAGAGAGAGAGAGAATCCCAAGCATTCTCCAGACTGTCAGCACAGAGCCCATCTCGGGGCTTGAACCCAGGAACCGTGAGATCATGACCTGAGCCTAAATCAAAAGGATCCTGAGCCCCCAGGCGACCCCTTTGTTCTTTTAAAATGAAGCTCCTGGACGTTTCCTGCCTCCCCTCCTCCTCCTCTTCTGCCCTGGGGCCTCTCAGGCTCTCCCTGCACTGAAGGTCTTGTCAAGGTCACCGGTCTATGTGGGATCCACACCCCCAAGTCCTGCTACCAGTCCTCCCGTGCATTTGCCAGTCGTTTGCTTTCGCCTCGAAATGCTTCCGCCTCTCGGTTTGGGGGCCACCTTACCCCCCCCCCCGTCTCCCTCCTGCTCTCGGCCCATCTCTCAGGGGTTCACTGGCAGTGCTCCCTAACCTCACCTTCCACTGTCCACTCGGCAGCTTGGGGACGTCAGAAAGGCTCCTCCCTCCCAGCACGTCCAAAACAGAGCCCCGTTTCTCCCCTGCCCTGTATCTGCCCTGCCCCGCCCATCAGGACGAAGGGACCCAGGGCAGAAAACCAAAGCAAAAGACAACAGTTCACCAGGAATATTCCTTCTCTCTCTCTCCTCGTACCTCCCTCTGATCTACCAGCTAGGCTCGTCAAGTCAAGGGTCTCTTCAAAATCCCCGTTCTCACCTGGTCACCCTGCCTAAGCCAAGGCCGTGCCATTTCTCTGTCTTCCATCTGCTTTCCTGCCTGCTGTCCTGAGCACCCATCAGGTAAGACCAAGCCATCTTCCAAATTTCAAACTGAATCACATGTCTCTTTTGCTTCAAACTTTCTCATGCTTTCCCAACACGTGGAGACCACAACCTGTGGCCTCCAGGGACGCTCCGATCTCGCTCTTTTCTGAACCTATGCCCTCCCCTCCCCCGTGCTACTCTGCCTTGAACTCACCAACTCACACCTGCCTCCACACTCACCAGCCGGCCCAGAACGCTCTTCCTCCAGGTCCTCGTGGGAGAGCAGAGGTCGTCACAACTGTACCAGATCCAGCTGGGCCTTGAGTCCCACACTCTTTCCTGACCCAGCTTCACTCTCTTCACTCCCAGAAACTACAACATTTGCTGACTTACCTTCTGTCCTCCAACTAGAATGTGAGCCCGTGGACACAGGGCCCACATCTGGTCCTAAGTGGATTCCCAGGACCAAGGATCAAACTTGCACCCGGAGGGGGCTACAGAATATTTCCAGAAGAATGAATGGACATTGCCCCTGGAGCCACACTCAGAGCTAAATGGAGTTCTCTGCTGGCCCTATGCAAAGCTCTTCTGGTTTTTATAAATATACAAAAAAAGACAGCCAAGAACTTATAAGCGTGCCCTCTTATAAACATCCCTAAACATACAAACGGACCGCTTTTCAGAATGGTCACCACCTTCTCTACATCAGAGCCGGAGAAAGGCACATTTGTTTTGTATTGTAGGAGCTTTGCCTCCGAGGTTCTAATAGTCGCGTTTCATGAAAAATTTCCGGTCAATTAAGAACTCTGTTGTTGGGTATTTCGTTTCACCATAAAAGCCATCAGATGAAAATAACGTAAATGGTTTTTGTGCTGAAAATACCCTTGTTTGATAGTGATTGAGGACGTCACTCTTCACTGTAATATTAAAGGACTGGTTCGGCAGTGGGATTAATCAAGAAGGTGCCTGACTTAACTTCAAAATATAAGAGAGATAAAAAGCAAAGTTTAGCGGTCAAGGAAATCCTCAAAAATGCAAGAATAGTTGTAAAAGAGGAAAAAGCCAGCCAGGTGTTTTGGAAATCTCTTGTAAGCCTGCTCGTCCTGAACATCGAGAAGTCCCATATCTTTCCCAATCATGGACAGCTTTCTCGGGTTCTCCGCCCGTGAGACCCCCACTCAGGCTGAGGAGAGAACACCAAGGCGAAGGGCAAGAAGGGTCCTGGGGGCTCTCTGTACCTGTTGCCTTGCAGGGCTCCAAGCTGCCTTCCGCTGGGTCATCGCCCATCTGCGCCCAGGCGTCCACACTGCTCCTCAGAGTCGGCAAAGTCGGTCCTTTGCTCCCACTCCTCAGTGTGAAGGGAAGACAGCTGGCTGGAAGGGACAACGGGACACGATATTAATGTCGACTGCCCCTGACACGGACCGTTTTCATTAGGAGCGGGGCTCCTCCTGGAAGTCTCCAGTCGCGGACCGTCCGTCTGGGAGATGGGCGTGGTGTGGCCAGGCCTTAAGTGAGTGCCGTCCTGGCTAACAGGGTCTGAGAAACACTTTCCTGGATCCGTACCCCCAGGGGACTGGCCTCACGGCAAAACCAGGAAGGAGCAACTCAGAGGAGCGCCCCTGGCAGCCGATTCTGGGAAACCGCACCTCCCTGGCAGACCTGGAGCCCGGGCCACCCAGGATGCGAGTTCACGCAAGCAATGCTCGTCTCCGTGGCATCTTCCGAGTCATTTGCCGTAAAGCAAGAGCGCACTTGCTCCCATAGGGAGAAACCACAGCGTGAAGTTGTATAGCAGCGACCAGGAGACAGCATCTTCGGAGATTTTATGGGTTTAATTCAGAAATGTGTGACGGGGAGAGGGGGCGCTTAGCCAGCCCTTTTTCACGAAGGTCATAGAAGCCTGCTCTCATTAAGGAGGACGATGAGGCTGGGGACCACTGACAACTGAGGGCAGAAGAGCCCGGGGAGGAGCACCGAGGCACAGACAAGGAGTCAGGAGAGGACAGAGGGGAGACAGAGGCCAGGCTTGGAGACGAGATCATCGAAGCAAACACCACCAGAACTTTGGCAAACACTGGAGCTTCTAAATGTTCCATCCCATCATCCCGGGGCCCCCAACAGCAGTGCCGAGAGAGGCGCGGGAAGGACCCTCCCCAACATGTGTATTTGTGGGGCTGTAGCTGTGAGCTCGTGTCTGTGAGCCTCTGTCACTGTCCTTACCTTTCACGCACAACTAGCAGGAGCCAGACGAGGACACAGAGGTCGGAAGTGAACAATCATAGGACAGTCAACGGTAAGTCACTGCTAAGTCCCACGTACAGATGTCAGAATGCTTTACTGGCGGGACGAAGACTTTGGAGACGTAATAAACATTTTGCATCGCAACGTCCCATAAGACCATGAAATCTTTCCCGACAGCTTTACGATGGCATAACCGACACAGAACCAGAAACACAGCACGTGGACAGCTTCTGGCCGGTGTAGACACCTCTGAAACCATCATCAGCACGACATTTAGTCATGACGCTTGCGTGGAAATGAAAACACAAAACGAAGACCGCAGTCGGATGTCCTGTGTCTCAGTCTCAGTTTCCGCCCTCCCCACCCAGCATGGGACCACCCGCCTCCCGCGCCTGCCTCACGGAGTCAAGGAGGACCCAAGTGGTCGGACAGGGCTGTTTCGTACTCAGGCCACCCCGTCTGCCCGGAGCCTGTGGGATGGAAACCCAGTAACCAGGAGGCCCGGGCTGCTGGGGGGTGGGGGGAGCCCTGGGGGCACCGGCAGGCCCAGGCTGGCCTCTCCTGAGCCCCCAGCGCCCCCGTCCTGCGTGTCAGATCTCCCGTGCATCCTTCAGACTGCCGTATGCTCTGACAGTATCTGGGTCTAGACCACCAGGGCCAGACTTTCTTCCTAAAATAAGAATAGATCATGGTCAAATTCAACCGTGACAAGTGCAGATAAGATAAATTAAAGGTCGGTGGGAGGTGTCACTCACCATGAAATCCCAGGCAGGTGGGGGCGGTGGGGGGGGGAGGGATACAGCCCTACTTTCACCCACACAGCCGGAATGGTGTCCAGGTATCGGTTTCAGGCGTTTAGGGGCCCTTTGTCAGACTAGGGGAAAGAGGAATCAAATGGCCAAGGGGATCTTTGCAGCCCTGGAGAGAAATCCATGAATTGGCCTGACAATGAAGTGGGAGTCTGCTGTGAAACTGGAGGCCACCCAGCATGTAAGGTTGGGGGGCAGTTACTGTTTGACATAAAAGTGATGGCTGTATGAACTGATCTCACCGCAGGGGCACACAAGGGGTGTGTGTGTGTGTGTGTGTGTGTGTGTGTGTGTGTGTGTATGGGTGAGCACAAGAGGTGTTGCTCTGGGTTCAGGTTGACTCCCCCAGGCAGCAACTTGTTGAGAAGAAGGTCCTGGGACGGGACCTCCAGAATGCTGCACGGCTTTGAGGGACAGACAGACCCCGGACGGGAGCCCCCGAGCAGGACGGCTGCAGGAGAGCGCTGGGCTCCTGGTGGACGGGGCTGGCAGCCAGGACACGATGCTGAGCCAGAACTGGATGGAGCCAGGCAGCCCCTCGGTGAGCCCTTGGTGGGGGCTGGGGGCCGCTGACCCTCACGTGGGGTTCATGTACTGTGCCCTATTCACACCCCAAACTGGTGACGTTTAGGGACACACAAATTATGAAAGTTTTTGAGACAAGCGACCCGATTTTTATCAGGATGAAAATCACGATGTAAAAATTTTTAAATAAGATCAAAAACATTCACCCTGGAGCCATACCCTGCCCACGTTCTCAACATCAGGCAACGGGAGCGCCAGGAGCGTCCGAGGAGCATCGCCTAAATTTGAGCCAATGTTGCATCGAGACATTTTCTCCCCCCAAATCAACCATTCAGCGGATTCCAGGAATGTTGTGTTTCGGGGCCACCGAAAAGGGCAAGTTCCCCTGAAGGAGAAGGAGCCTGCAGGAAAGGAACAGATTCCGTGAGTACGGAAGGGAGAAGCAGGGGAGCGAGGGGAGGTGGAGAGGACGCACACACACAGGTGCACACGCACGCAGACACGCTCACACACATAGCACACGCCGAGCCTCTTTCAGCGTGGGAGAGGTTAGGTGGCCTAGAAGGCCAGCCAGATGCATGAAGGCAGTATAAACCTGCCTGACAGGACGTGGGGATGAGGAAATCCTCTAAGGCGCTGGGGAGCCTCCTTCCTCCAGGCTGCCGGCTGCCGTGCACGGTGTTCGGTGTTCGGGAAGGTTTGGAGCTCAGTCCTCACTTCCCAGGCACCTAAGGGCTTCTCCTGTGGCTCCGTAGTTACTGCTGCAAATTGCTCTCCCCCGGGGCCTTATTCTATTCCACCAGAGCAGGTAGATTTCCCTTTCTTCTGTGCAAAGCGACTGGGATTGACTGTGACATTAAATGCAGGCTCATTTACCGCGGACGTCCTCCCCCTTAGAGCCTGGGCCGCACGGCAGCCGACACACGCCGAGAACAAACAATGAGAACGGAAGTCTCACAGAAAGACCACGGAGTCATTCTCTCATCCAGACTCAGGAAGCCCAGGTGAAGGTCCTGCCTGTCCCCGCCCAGACTGACACCAACCACGAGTGGAGTCGGGGAGTCCCTCTGACCTTTGAGGCCTGGGTTGTAAGTTTGCACAGCTGTGAAATTCACAGGTTACTTGCAACTGATTTGGCGTGTGAAATTCACAGCATGATGCCTTTATACAGCGGGCTCCTTCCTTATCTTTTACTGTTTGAATCTGCTCTTGTGTGTTGCAGGGCAAGGTGGGGAGGGGGCTTCCGGGTGAGGCTCGGCCCCCTGGACGCCCAGAGACGCGGGTGCTGAGGTTGAGGGGGAAGCACCTGACCTTGTGGGAGGAAGGTGGGAGCGGTGCCAGCGTCTGTTACAGGCAGGTTTCAGAGGATCAGGCCTGAGAACAAGGCAGGAAAAACAAAGAGATGGGCAAAGACCAGAGAATTCTGTCCTGAAGAAAAGAGAGGGGAGGCACTCAAGATGCTTTTGAACGTCTGAGTGAAAAGAGCTATCTGTAGACCAAAGTCTTTTTTTTTTTTAAGTTTATTTATTTTAAGAGAGAGACCATGAGAGCGTGAGTGGGGTGGGCAGACAAAGAGAGGGAGAGAGAGAATCCCAAGCAGGCTCCACACTGTCAGCACAGAGCCCAACGCGGGGCTTGAACTCAGGAACCCTGAGATCATGACCTGAGCCGAAATCAAGAGTCAGACCCTTAACCGACTGAGCCACCCAGGCGCCCCCAAAGTCTTTTCAATGACTATTGCTCATTTAAAATTAAAAAAAAAAAAAAAAACTGTGATAGATGTATATGACACGACATTTACCATTTCAACCATCTTAAAGGGCTTGGCTCTGTGGCATGAAGTGCATTCACATGGTTGTTCGAACATCACCACCGTCCATCTCCAACACGCTGTGTCTTCTCACACCGAACCCCTGTGCCCATTAACCCCTGACCCCCCATGTACTCCGCCGGCCTGTGGAAACCACGATTCTGCTTTCTGTTTCTACAAGTCTGACGACTGTAGGAATTTCATATAAATGGAATCACGTAATACCCCATTGTCCTTTTATGACTGGCTTATTTCACTTTACAAAATGTCCAAGGTTCATCCATGTTATAGCATGTGTCAGAATCTCCTTTCTTTTTTTCTTGTAGGTTTATCTGTTTATTTTGAGAGAGAGAGAGACAGAGAGAGAGAGAGCATGTGCAAGTGGAGGGGGGACAGAGAGAGAGGGAAAGAGAATCCTAGCACGCTCCACACACCATGGAGCTCGATGTGGGGCTTGAACTCACTGCCTGCGAGATCATGACCTGGGCTGAAGTCGGATGCTTAACCAGCTGAGCCACCCAGGCACCCAAGTTTTGTTTGATTTTTAAAAAATGATAGTATACAGGGGCGCCCGGGTGGCTCAGTCGGTTAAGCATCCGACTTCGGCTCAGGTCATGGTCTCACGGTTCATGAGTTCAAGCCCCGTGTCGGGCTCTGTGCTGATAGCTCGGAGCCCAGAGCCCCCTTCGGATTCTGTGTCTCCCTCTCTGTCTGTTCCTCCCCTGCTTGCGCTCTGTCTCTCTCTGTCTCTCTCAAAAATAAAAATTAAAAAAAAATTTTTTTAATGGTAGTCTATACAGTTTGGGGTGATTTTTTGACTTATCTATAATTCTCAGAATTCCAGTGTGGTCACATTCAGGGTCACCACCAGCTTATACAATCCCCAATGTGTGTATGCAAAGGTGCCCTTTTGGCACAGAGCAGCCCCAGGCCAGCACAGGGCAGAATGGGGTGGATTTCAGCCCACGTACCACTTTACCAAGGGCAGCTTACCAGAGACAACTGGAAATCACACAGTAGCCCTGCTCTAAAAAGTATTTAAACAGTGTAAAGAAACAAAAAGGAATAAAAAATGGGACAAAAAAACCACCCCTATCCGAAATTCTCCTAAAATCAAGCCTCGTATCATGAATGTCCTGTGAGTTATTTCTCAACTTCTGGTTTGAATGTGAATATAATAATAAATAATACACAATGGCTGAAATCAACACCAATGTATCTAACACTCTGAGCAACGCCCTTAGATAACACGGGAGTTGCCCGACCTGGGGAAACAGTCATCCTCTTGAAGGAAGGCCTGGCGAGGCATCTTGGGTAGTTTTTAGCTCATTGAACCAATGATTTGACGTGATTGCCGAGAGGTAAGGCACCGCCATGGGTGAATGAAATGCAAATCCATTCCCAAGAACCGGAAGACAGTCTGGACCACCATGCGCTCTGGCCGGGCCACTTCCGCAGGACCGTTCTCAGACCCCAGGTCTAAGGAGGTCCCTGACTGCGTTCACACAGAATCTTGAAAACGGCAAAGAAATCTCATGGGCCTTATGTACGGTTGCCCGTAAACAGTCTCAGAACTTAAGAACGTCGTACAAAACAGTAATTTATCAGATTGTTTTCAAAGGAAAGTGTTTCAAAAATGTTAAGCGGAGACTGGTCGGCCGGATAGAAAGAAGGACTTTCTAATTCCAATGAGGCCATTCGGGGACCAAATGCACAGCCTCGCCCTAGGAGGATTGGAACGAGGTCCCTGTGGGGTGGGACAGGAGGGCAGGTTGGAGGGTCTCCTCGCTCTGAGACCAGCTCCCTGTGTGAAGTGTTTAGGACTTAGTGCCTCTCATCACTTCCCTTGAACCTGTGGCCAGGAAAGTACACTTCAAAAATATTTGATTTGGGTGTTCGGTGCGGAATGATTTCATCCCCCATCCAGTCACTCCTCCTTCGCTTGAAAACACTGCATTGTTTTTTATTTGCTTCAAGGTAAATGACACTTGGGGTCTGAATGAAGACCCAGGAGAGTTTCCTGAGAAGAATGGTAGGCTTAAACGGCCCAACTGCCGGGAGAGAGAGGGACTTTTGTCACTCTTATTTCCTGTCCGTGTTCTAAGAGCCTCTGACATAAGTGCTTCCAGATTCCATCACTGGTCCACAATGAATTAAAAAGCAATATGATCCAGATGCTTTTTCTGGTAAACAGCTCCTTTGTAGGAAGAGTAAACAGAACAGGGTATTCACTGACCGCCCCTGTGACACTCACTCACGGCTGAGAGCGGCTCTCTGTGCCCCTGCACCCAGGAGGAAGCCTTTCCGGCTGTTCCAGACCCATCGGCACACATTGTCTCGGACAGCTCTGCTCTCTTAACGCGCTCATTGATTATATTTTAAATGACGAGGTGAAGACAGCCTATAAAAAAGATGCCAGTATATAAATTCAGGGAATCTAAGTGCCTAAGAAAACTCCCAAAGCTACTAAAAATTTCCTCTGAGAATTCCTTGCTACAGTCTCGCCACATCGAGCCGTATATCGCTGATGCTGAAATTACACGTTTCAGGACGTTTCAACTATCTTCTAAACCTAGGGACTCCAAAGTCATTTCTTCCATGAGCACGGAACTACAAATTTGCATGTTTAAGCAAATGCATTTGTCCCCAATTTTTCAAGCGGCACAGAATGATTTACATGATGATGTCAGCTCATTCCACCCGATGAATCTCATCGTGACACTATATAAATTTCATGGAAATCTAGTCCCAAGGCACATCCGGTGTTGTCACAAAAAGCACATAAGATGGGTTTTCTTTGCTATATTCAGCATTATCTGTGGAAAGCAGAAGGTGGTTCCCTTTCACCTAATCCCGCTGCATTCGCTTGTACCTCTGACACTATCATTAATGTTAACTCGCATTCATTACAGAATAATGCCAGGTGAGGTAAGATCCTTGTGAAGTCTGGTATATGCAAAGTTCTACCGAGCGCCTTGAAAACCCAGAGCGAACAGCATGCTACAACTTTGCAGGTACCGAGGCACGGTCTACTGATCTTACGAATCCTGCCATAAAACTCGTTCCAAAATAAACAGATATGTATTTTGCACCCAGAAGCTTAATTTGAACTACATCAAAAAAAAATTTTTTTTTAACGTGTATTCGCTTTTTTTTGGGAGACGGAGACAGAGAGTGAGCGGGGAAGGGGCAGAGAGAGAGGGAGACAGAGAATCCGAAGCAGGCTCCGGGCTCCGAGCCATCAGCACAGAGCCCTACGCGGGGATCGAACCCACGGACCCTGAGATCATGACCTGAGCCAACGTTGGACGCTTAACCAGCTGAGCCGCCCAGGCGCATTTTTGTTTGAATTCAATGTAATTCCTCTTGATTCGATACAACCCAAATGTGAACACACTGATGAGAGAACACACCCTCTGCTTTCGAGAATAAAGCAAACGATTAGCCCTCACACCCCAGACCTCTGGTTACCCCCAGTCCAGTTGGGGCACGAGACCAACACACAGGTAACAACTTCAAAGGCGGCGGTGCGAGCCACGGTCCCGCGGCAGCCAGCGGTGGCTCAGAGGAGGGGAGTGTCCCCCGCTGAGGCCAGGCCGTGGAACTCTGACCTGGGTCCAGTTACAAATCTGAGATCTACTCCCGCTGATCCCCGGTTACTTCCTGTCTCTCCTGTGCCCACTTCTGCCCTTACGTGCTCTCTCTCCCTGTTTGCTCAGTGCACGACAGGGTGCTTGCCACCGGGCGCACAAAGATCTCTGAGTCCTTTACATTTAAAACATGACCCATCCTACAAAAATAGGCCGGATTCATTGTCGTTTTTCACTTCAAAGCCCACTCACTCATGCCCAGTTGGAGGGACTTGCCCCTTGCTCCGGATGGCAGGGGCAGCAAGCAGTACCCGGGGGATCCCAGCTCCTGTCTGGCCGGCTCAGGAGCCCCTGTGGGGCGGCGTGAATTCTGAAACCCTCAAGGATCAAAGGAGAGCACATTTTGCTGCCGTTGCTAACAATCCTATACTTTAAATTCCATCCTTTAAAAACAGCGGTGAGACGAATAACCCTTAGCCTTTTCCAGAGCAGTCAGGTAGGACATGAATTTTAACTATCTCGTTTTGAGCTCTGTCGACAAAACAAAGGCTGTTTCTGATTAGCTGCCTCCAATTGGTTACTTAAACACTTTCAAGCCAATTTTTGAGGGTGTGGGAATGGCCAAGGAATCAAATAAAGGTTTGATTATTTCTTTCTTTTTCCCTTGGAGGTCAGTCTATGAATTTTATTCAAATAATAAAAGCTCTCTGTGAGATGCTGAAGAAAGAAAAAAAAAGAACTTTATTTCGCTGAGAAACGCACGCCATGAATTATGTAAGCCATTCCAGAAGCAGGACCATTCACGTTCTCCAGCAAAAGCCACAGGCTTAAAGTGCAAGCCTGCAGCCCATCAAAAGTAAAAGGAAAGCACCGCTGAGTGTCACTCGGCCACGAGCGTAGGGGACCTTCTTCTGTGTGCAGGCAGGGGCCTCACCCTGGGAAGACGGGAGCCTGGGCGGCTGCCATATACTCGCCACGCAAATCTGGGCACTTTATTTGAAATCACAAAATGGCAACAGGACAGTAAATGTCACCTCATCTACTGTCCCAGGGGCTCAGATTTTGCATCTATCAAGGGAGGTTCTAAAATCGTTCCTATTCTCCCCGGGGCCGTTTTGGAGACAGAGCGTCACAGACGTGGGAGGCAGCGAGGAAATGAGGCGGGATGAGAGACAGGCAAAATCCGCGGTCACTCCTGTTACCACCACCCCGGGGGACCCGTGGGTAGGCAGCTAGACTTGGAAAAAGACTGGCTAAGACCCAGGCTTGTGATCTTGCCTTTGCTAACAGGAAATCGGAAGCGCTTCTTTTTGATAGCGTTGTGAGAGCCACCAAGTCCTAGCCTTTGCATTTGCCCAGGGAAATTCCAAAGTTGCTTTAATCACCCCTCATCATTCCTCTAAGATGCGTGCACAAGGGTAATGAGTTTGCTCGAATTTCCCTGTACTACCAACGATCGGGGAGAAGGAGAAACGCAGGGGGGAGTCACAGGGAAGCAGGTGCAGCATTCGGAAGTCAGGAGGCTACAGATCATCACGCGGACGACACAGGCGCCCAGGGCTGTCTTTCCCACCAAAGCAGACACAGGCTCCCTGTCCAGGGACGCGGAGGGCCGAGACATCGGGGGCCGCTCATTAAAGAGGATTTCCTCCTGGTGCGTAATTTTCAGGATACATGAGGCTCGTACATCAGACGCAAGGACTTGGTTCGTGTCCCTGAAAGTACAGGGCTGTTTCTTGCTTCTTGTTCTTCTTAAACTGGTCGTTGCCTTTTTTTTTTTATTACTTTATTTTGAGAGAGAGGAGAGAGAGAGAGAGAGAGAGACAAAGAGACAGAGAGAGAGAGAGAGAGAGAGAGAGAGAGTCCCAAGCAGGCTCCTCGTAGTCTGTGCAGAGCTTGACATGGGGCTCGAACTCAAGAACCGAGAGATCGTGACCTGAGCCGAAATCAAGAGACGCTCAACCGACCGAGCCCCCCAGGTGCCCCTTGTACCTACTAGAAAAATCAACCATCCTCGCTTATCTGTTCCGGGTACCGTGTAACTGGAGCCGTGCCCTGCACCTGCTGCCTTCTCTCCACCTTGCTTCCCCAAAACACACAGTGTTTCTGCTACGCTTGAGCCCAGGGTGGGTCCTACTTGTCTCCAGCAAGGCATCTCCTTTGTCTGCAAACATCCGACGTGGCCGTTTTTAAGGAATCTGGCAGGGGAAGGAGTGAGCTCCAGGGCTTTGAAGGCCCCTGCCCGCGCTGTGCGCGCTGTGTGAGTGGAGTTAAAGCAGCGCGATCCGCCTTCTTCAGAGGCCGGCCCTCATTGCCAGGAAAACGTGGTCTTAGGAATAAATAACAGCTGTTTCTACCTGCCTGAGTACAGATGAGCACGGAGTAGACTGCATCACTACGCATATGCGGGACAGGCAGGAAGAGGAGAAACCAAGGAGCCATACGGTTTACGGGATAGATGCCTGGGGTTCGAAGAACAGAGACCGGTCCCAGCTCGTGGAGGAAAAGAGGGCGGGAGAATCCAGGGACTCTAGCGGGTCTCTGTTATCTGAAGCAATCACACAAATAAGTTAGGAAATATCTTACAGAATTGTAAAACCCTATCATGTGAGCAAAAATGAAATTGTGCCCCCTCTGGGGTAAAAGAATTATCCTCAACAGTTAGATGGGGACCCTCAACATTTTATATTAGTAGTAAGTATAGCCAGGCTTATAAGTAAGCAAAATAAATGATGAGCCAGATGGTATCATCCAAGCAATGCTGGCAAAAACTCGGGGTGTGAGGGGAAAGCGGCGGGGGGGGAGGTCTGCCACCAGTCAGCGGTTCCAAGTTCGAATGGGGTCTGGGCCAGCTGCCTCTGCTGGTTCCCGTGTGAGAGCGGGGCGGTGGGAGACTGTGGTCAGACCCCACCTAGCCCTGAGGATCAGCTTCCTTGGGCCGGACCCGCCCTTCCCCTCCCCCCACCCCCCGCCGGGGTGCAGAGTGACAGTGGATGCCCCTTGCCGAGCTCAGCACGTAGAGTGGCGTTTCCCAAGAGTCACCTACCCAAGGCGGGCACGCTGACGTTTCCCTTTGGGAAAACATTCTCCACTTGTGACCAGACTGGAGATTACAGAGAAGGCCAAACGTGTCCCAAACCAACGGAACAAAAAATAACCCCAAGGGCGCATGGGCCAGTCTAGGGAGAACAGAATAGACGCGCAGAGCCACGTCGATGGATGGTCCAAATGGAAAGGGTCCCCCCGGAGGCACCGGAAGTGTTCCCGGTGCTGATGCCCGCACACCAGAGACCCCGGGGAGCAGCTGAGGCCCGACTTCACACAGAAGCACGGGCCACACGAGCTCAGTGGCTAACAGAGAGGGGGGGTTCTTGGGGATTGATGCTTCTTTCCTTCTCGGACGCACGTACTGAAGTTGAGGCCAAATTTTACTGAACATTGTCTCACGACTCTTACTCGGGAGCTTTCGTCAGAAGTCAGCGTGCAAGGCTTGTCGGAGAAAACCAAAACACCGCCCGGTGAATCGTGTGCAACCTGAGCTTGCTGAAGGCAACGGGCCTCTGCAGGAGCCCAGCGACTTTTGTAAAGACAATTCTTCTTTTTTCTTAATGTTTATTAATTTTTGAGAGAGAGAGAGAGAGACAGAGAGAGTGAGTGTGCGGGAGGGGCAGAGAGAGAGGGAGACACAGAATCCAAAGCAGGCCCCAGGCCCCGAGCTGCCAGCACAGAGCCCGACGTGTGGCTCGAACTCACGAACCGCGAGATCACGACTTGAGCTGAAGCTGGACGCTTAACCGACTGAGCCACCCAGGCGTCCCCTGAAGACGATTCTAGCTGTCTCTTTTCTCTTCCAACCTGTCTCTAAAAGATTTCAGGGTCTGGGAAGGAACTTCTATAAGAAGCCGACCCCACATTGACGGAGGGCCACGGGAGTGTCCCAGGAATGGGCCAGCTTACGGTTTCTCTTCCGAAGGCAGAGGTCACCATGCTGCACCCCAAAATCCAAAATGTCCATGGAAATTTGGGGGGGAATCGATAGGAGGAAGATGGGTTAGAAGATCAAAAATTATAAAAGACATGAATAAATCATTTGCTTTCTTGGTCAATCACTTGATTCACTGCAAGAAAAACTCTTGACATGTCGGTTTATTTAATGCAACTTAACTTGGATAATCCATGCTTCCAAAGAAAATTGAGGACTTCGGGGGGGACCAGCTGCTTTTCATCTTATGCTGCTGAAAAGACCAAAATTCAAAGCTGCTTTGTGAGTTTGCAGAAAGGAAGAAAATGCCTTTAAGTTTGGTTTGTTTTGCTTGTTTGTTTTGGGTTTTTTTAATGTTTTTTTTTTTTTTTGAGAGAGAGAGACAGAGCATGAGTGGGGGAGGTGCAGAGAGAGAAAGATACACACACACACACACACACACACACACACACAC
>NW_024412429.1:3517165-3616499 GCF_014898765.1 Herpailurus yagouaroundi | reverse complement strand
ACACACACACACACACACACACACACACACACACCCTGAAACAGGCTCCAGGCTCCGAGCTACCAGCACAGACCCCAATGCAGGGCTGGAACTCGGGAACAAAGAGATCATGACCTGAGCCGAAGTCAGACGCTCAACCAACTGAGCCACCCAGGTGCCCCTTGTTTTGTTTTGTTTTGGTTTTTTCTCAGACAACTAGGTCTCGGTCTTTTGCAGTAAACTAGGCAAAAATCCAACGGTGCAAGGAACACTCGCCCACCTCAGCTCACACACGCCTTTCAGAAGGGACAACAGTGGTGATGGGGGTGCATGGCAGGAGTTCTGTGCACCCGTGGTCTCTCCCGATGCCCATCACCCGGAGGAAGTCTGTCCCCTGGCCAAGAGTCTGGGGCTCCTTCCCAGTGCTCCCCATCAGGACAACTGGTGCTCTCTCTCTCTCTCTCTCTCTCTCTCTCTTTCATTTTATTTGGCTACTCCTCATGCTCCCCCAGAACAGCTCCTGGTACACATCTCCCCGTGGGAGAGGAGGACACAAGTGTAAGACTGCCTTCACCCCTCCCCTCAGGAGTGACATGTGGGTACCCGGACACTGGCTTTTCTGCTTCCACTTGGAGCTTGCCAGAAACAATACACATTTTGGGAAACGCGACGGTTTGAAGACAAAGGATCCGTCTGGGATTGCAACAAGCCACTTTCCACCAGGCGAAACCCACCCCTTGAGACTGTGAGTGACAGGGCAGTGCCTGGAGGCAGCGGGAGCAAAAGGCACCTGTCAACCACCCAGAGTGGAGTCGGATGCAGGGGCGTGTGAAACGGCCCAAAGAAGACAGCAGGGAGGGTGGCCTTGGCTTCAGAGAGGCCGCGGACCACATCCAAAGCCGCTGACGTCCTCACGGGAAATTTAAACCACTTCTGGGGCCAAAGAGAACACATCCCTTGGGCGGAGTTAGACCCCGAGTCCTTCATTTGTTCAGACTCTGCTTTTCTCTATTAGCTAATTCATATTATGTAAGAGTTATACACATTTGGTATAAAAGAAAGTACAGCTATTTGGAATGGAGCTAATTAAGGAGAGGTTAGGGGGGAAATGGATATATTTAAAGCAGTGAAAATTCAATTTCAGTGAAATTAAACATCAACCTTCTCTGCATGGAAAATCCCCAAAATATAGCAGTGGCATTTTTCTCATCCTGATTTTGTTATCCTGACTTACAGACGTGAGGGGATGAAAGGAAACATCAGACTATCTGGACGAATTATTTGAAGTAACCTTCTCTGATATGGAGAACTGGAAATGTGTTTTTAAACAAGGATCGGGTTGGGAGACATTTAAAGATAAATCAAGGTAATAAAATAACAAACATTCACCACCTGTTCCTACCCCGGGGCGGGGGTAGTAATAACTATTCACCTGACTTGGGAACTCAGATGGGTAACCAGGGGGTCCGACCACATGGACCCAAAGTCCCTACGGATCACTGTACTGATGTGGTCAGAGTCTTAATACGCCTGTGACTTAGATGTTTTAAAGCCACATGCTCAGCAAGGCCTAGAGTAGTGATGGCCAGTAGCGATTTCTTTAAAAAGGGGGGCCTTGGGGCACCTGGGCAGCTCAGCCGGTTAGGCCTCCAACTCTTGATCTCGGCTCAGGTCATGATTCCGCGGTTCATGAGATCGAGCCCCCTGCCAGGCTCTGCGCTGACAATGGGGAGCCTGCTTGGGATTCTCTCTCTCCCTCTCTCTCTCTCCCCCCTCCCCCACTCACATGTCGGCTCACTCTCTCTCAAAATAAATAAATAAGCATTTAGCATGCATGCATGCATGCATGCATGCATGCATGCATAAATAAATAAATAGGGGCGCCTTTTCAAACAATTGTAAAGGGTACGTATTGACAGTCCTCGTAAGTCCTCCTACCACTTCTCAAATAACCACACCTGCTGTGGACTATTCAACAACAGCAATACTGACATTTCCCAGGTGACTTGAGAGGGCAAAGGAGACTAGCTTCAGAATGCTGGGTAACATCACCAGCCAGAGGACAGTGACCCATCTCGGTTGTGATAAGTTGTCTTTGGAAGGCAACGGATAGACAGATGTATGTGTGTCTATATATACGTAAATGAATAAGTGAAAGTCACATATGGATGCATATGTTTTCAATAAATGTGCTACCTATATGTATTTCTTGAAGCGAATTCCTACAAGATGCATTCCAATGAAAAGATGAGCAAAACGTCAAGCCAACCCAGAAAGTAAGACTGGGGTAAAACAAACGGGCGGGAAATCCCGAAAGGAGTAAACAGTCACCTGGGTGTAGGAACAGAGCCGCGCAGGGAAGAGGGGAGGGCCGTGTGGGATTCGGGGGGCCGAGGGTCGGGGCAGAAGCATCAAGGATTCAGGTCCCCAGGCGACAGTGTGCCTGGCGTGTTGTAAGAATCACAAAGACAAGTGTGGCTGGGGGCCAACTGACAGAGAGAAGAAGGACTCCAGGGTTTTGCCTTAGTAACTGCGGGCGGGGGAGGGGGCATGAACAAGCTGCCATCAATATGTATTTTTATAAAAAGGAAACCTAGGGACGCCTGGGTGGCTCAGTCGGTTGAGCATCCAACTTCGGCTCGGGTCATGATCTCAGGGTTCACGGGTTCGAGTCCCGCGTCGGGCTCTGTGTTGACAGGTCGAAGCCTGGAGCTGCTTCGGATTCTGTGTCTCCCTCTCTTTCTCTGCCCCTCCTCGCTCACACTTTGTCTCTCTCTCTCTCTCTTAAAAATAAATAAAAATTTTAAAAAATTAAAAAAAAAAAGGAAACCTAACAGTTACTTTAAAACAGTAACAGCTAACCGATAAACACGTGGTATTAAAACCTGAGTGTGTCTTAGGGGCAATTACACGTTATTGTCCCAGGAAATACTGCAGAACAGTGACGTGCCCACCTCCTAGCCCAACACTTCCAGCCTGAACCCTGGCTCTCCCCGCTTTTACTGATTTTTATTTATTTATTTTTTAAATATTTATTTTATTTTGGGGAGAGCTCAAGCTGGGGAGGGGGGGCGGAGAGAGGAGGACAGGGGATCTGAAGCGGGCTCTGTGCTGACGGGCTGGCAGCATCGAGCCCCACGCGGAGCTCGAACTCACGAACCGTGAGATCAGGACCTGTGCGGGAGTCAGAGGGGCTCAACCGACTGAGCCACCCAGGCGCCCCTCTGCCCCCTTTTAATAGTGTAGTCATGGGCTACTTATCTAATCTTCCCGTGCCTCAGTTTCCTGATCTTCCACATGGAGGAACTGGACGGCATCGCTGTGAAGATTGTGAGTTCGGGCGTTGACACTCAGCCCCATGTCTAGCACACAGTAAGTGCTCAAGGGGACGTGCTTGCCATCTTCGCAGTAAAGCAGATACACAGCAGGCTCAGTATTTTACATGAAAGTTTTACCCAGAATCAAGAATCAGGGTAAGAAGTGGCCAGTGACGATATCTCTGTGTTTTTGGCGAAACAGCTATTCGAGATAAGACCATGGTTTTCAGATCTCTTTCTGGGAAGTTCACAAAATTAACTTTCCTGGTTTTGGTTTGGGCGTGGACCATTCGAGTTCTCTGATCAGAAAGTGACAGGTGCACCCAGCCCTGGTGCGGGACGGACCCCAGAGGAAACGCCCTTTCACTGTGGGTGAATGAACTCATCCTGTCCTCTCGCTGGCCGTGGCTGTCAGGGAGCGTGACGAGGAGATTGTTTACACAGCCGGAGGACCTGGACTTGGCTTTCTCACAAGAACCACCTTATCTCGTCTGTTATTCCATGCCTTCCCCCCCTGCTTTACCATATAGGTTTTCCCTGGTGGAAGCCAACTCAGAATGACACCCTGGCAGGCTTTCCTATCTTGACAGCTCTCTTAAGGGGTCTGCTGGTATATTGGCTCTTAGACCCCTGCTCCCCAGTGACAGTTTTCTGCGATGCCAGCTCCCGGTCTGGACGATTAACTTCCACCTGCTCTAAATTCCAACGGTTCTCATGGCCAACGAACGCTGCATCGTTCCAGAAACGGCATGCCCCCACATGCCCAACACAGTAGTGGTCAGCGCTCCAGATGCTCCGGTTTCCTTCCCGCTACAACGAGCCACGTAAGCCGTGCTCTCGTCCTGCTGCCAACCTCGCCAGCCGTGCCCCGTCAACACCAGGCAAGAAGCTACTCCTTGAAGGATAGCCAGGATGGTGATTTACTTTTTTGCACATATCACCTTAGGTTGCAAAGAGCTTCTCTGGGCCGAGATGAAGAGGAGAGGCTCTTCCTATTTTGTGGTTGCGCTTGTGCGGACTCATTCACGGTGTAATCCGGTATTCTGTTTTCAGCGGTGTTGCGTTGGGCTGGCTGGTCCTCATTCTCCATGAAACCGACTTTTCTACCAACAAACTCGCTTCCGCAGCATGCCAAGGTGTCCTTAGGATAAGTGGCAATGTCTATAAAGTGCTTGGAGTTCTCCGAAGAAAAAGCACTGAAGAATAGAGCATTAGCACACTATTATTCTCATAAAGAGTGGGTGGAATTGCAAAGAGGAATCATGTCAAAGATGTAAAGAAACTTAAAAGTCTGAGACTTTAAAAGGCTGGGATTATTAAAACACCCAGTTGTTTGACAGGAGAAAATTGAACTGTTCTCCTGTCTCAAAAACTATGATGCCACTTTCTCATCACTTGCTGTACCCCACAATCTCTTCCTCCCGCACCAAGCTTTCGCCTAAGTCGAGAAAGCTCCATATACGAAACCTTATCGCGCAGACATACCATGCAATGACAGTCTGGTTTCGGCAGAAGAAAAACTATGCTATGTCCATGGCAGCCCCCACAGTCATGGGTATGTGCAGGAGCCTAAATGCGACACCCGTGTGCCCAGGCAATTTTTAACTTCTGTTCATGGATATGGAGTGAGGTTTGGGGTCCATGCGAGCAGAGAGGTGGAGCTGAGCTCTCAGATTAAAGCCAGGGCTCTCCAAGGGCTACGTCCACATGGAAGAAGGAAACTAGAAGGATCGATCTACTGGAGGAGAGAACCCAAGGGCCATATCCCTCCCTGGTCTCTTGGTGAAAAGAAAGCTGAGAAATAAACACCTGATGTATGTACCTAGCATTTGTCATCTAAAATTATACTGTGTGTGGTGTGGGAGCCCACCTCCTGGGGAAGAAGTCTAAGGAGGGGTCTTGGGGAGGTGATCCTCCTGGGACCCCTTCCAAGAACAAGAGCAAATCCCTCTGGAAGGACATCGCCACCACCCAAGCCACACTCGCTTCCCATAGAAAAAGAGGCCAGGGTGAAAACAACAAAAGGGGAGACTACACACGACAGAGACTCTGTACGCATGAACATTAGCACTCCCCCAAGTTTCAGACATGAGAACAAGAGAAAAGCTCTATGGCTATTTGAAATTCTGAGACAGAAAAGGATTCTGAACTGCAATCAAAAAATAAAACATTATGAAGAAAGGAGGCAGATTTGGAAATGAACCAAATAATAGCTTCTAGAAGTAAGAATCCAGTCACTGAAAATAGAGGAAAAAACAGCATATTGGATGAAGTCTATGGGAGCAAACGTGTGAACCGGGAGGTAGACGTGAGGATTACCTAGAACACGGCTAGATCCATGAGCTAGGGAAGAGGAAAGGAACATGACGGGGTGTGAAACACAGAAGGGGAACATCCAGCATACCCTCAGTCAAAGCACCAGAAGAAGGCAGAGAGAATGCCAGAGATGTTTTCAGAGATGATGGTAGAGAATTCTCAAGATGGCTGAAGGAAAGAATTCTCAGATGAGTAAACCATCAAAGTTCTAAGCAGGTTAGATATCCACACACTTGAATTCTGTAGTGGTCAGCGTTCTCCAGAGAAACCGAGCCAATAGGAAATATATACACATATACGTAGAGAGGTTTATAGTAAGAAATTGGCCCATCCGATTATGGAGGCTGGCGAGTCCCAGATCTGCCAAAATGGCGTCCCAGTTGGAGTGTGAAGGCTGGAAGCGGCCATAGAACCAAGAGGAGAGCTGGGGTTCCAGCTGGAAGGCCGCCCGGCAGGAGAACTCTCTCTCACTGGGAGGGTCAGCATTTTGTCTAGTCAAGTCTTCGACAGATTGGATGATGGAGCCCACCCACATTATGAAAGGCAATCGGGTTTTCTCAGTCTACCAACTCAGTGTTAACCTCGCCCCAAAATACCCTCAGACAGACAGACCTGCAATCATCTTTGAGTATCTGGGGACCCAGTGGCCCAGTCAAATAAGTCCCATAAAATTAACCATCAGGGACTCTTTATTAGTGAAACTACAGAACACCAAAGGCAAAGAACACAATTAAAGTAACAAGAGAAGGAAGATACTTGACCTACAAAGGAATGACACTTGAGCCTCCAGGGTCGTCTTCACAGATCCGAAGGTATTTGCCGTAATATCTTCAAAGTGATGAGAAAAAATAAGTGTTAATATAGAATTTTTTACTCCGTCTCATTCAAGAGCGAAGGGCAAAAAAAAAAAAAAGCGGGGGGGGGGGGGGGGGGCCGGGAGGGCTCAGTCGGTTGAGCGTCTGACTTCGGCTCAGGTCATGATCTCGCAGTCTGTGAGTTTGAGCCCTGCTTCGGATTCTGTGTCTCCCTCTCTCTCTGCCCCTCCCCCCCTCAAGCTCTGTCTCTGTCTCAAAAATAAGTAAAAACATTAAAAAAAATTTTTTTTTAAAGATGATCACAGGAGGACAAGGACTAAGAGGACAAGTGATTTGTCAGTAGGGAGTAAAGCTGACTATAAGCATATCCAATTGCTGGCAGTTTTACTCCATGGATGATGCATTAAAAAAAAAGAAAAGATGTCAACTTACAACATTCCAAAGTCCGCACAGCACTATTACGTACAATGTAAGAATACATACATACACAGTAAAAGTTTCTATGGCTTTTAAAATCATAGTAAAAGCATGTGAATAAAAGCCGCAAATTTAGGTTTGTGGTTTCTCATGGAGAGGAAGAGAAGGAAATAGGATTGGTTATGGGTACAGAGAAAAATGTATTTATACCCGTAATGATTCACTGTTTGAAAAAACACTGCAGAGCATGGCTTCTAAACTTACAAGGTCAAAAACCATAGACCAAGGGGTTTTCCTTGAGATTTTATTTCAATTTTTCTAATATCTCCCTTGTAACGATGACACATTGAAACCCTAAAATGCAGAATGCCATTAAGTTTTTTTTAATGTTTGTTTATTTTTGAGAGAGAGAGACTGAGGTGTGAGGGAGGGGCAGAGGGAGAGGGAGACACAGACTCTGAAGCAGGCTCCAGGCTCCAAGCTGTCAACACACAGCCCAATGCGGGGCTCGAACTCATGAACCACGAGATCGTGACCTGAGCGGAAGTCGGACACTGAGCTGACTAAGCCACACAGGTGCCCCTCAACCTGTTTATTTTTGATAAGTTTCCAGTTGTGAGTTCCTGGCCTAACAGACACAGATGGTTTTATTTAAAGGCAGTATTCTGATTTACAATATCATTAGTCAGTTTTCAAGATACCCTTTTCCTTACAACCTCTCTGGCACTCATTTCATTTTAAAAATGACTTTTGCTAGTTTAAACAGGATTGAAACGATAGCCTATTGGTGCTTTAATTTAATTTTCCAAAAGATCAATAAAAGTAATCTCTTGACATCAGGCGCTCAGAATTGTGGGCAAGTTTCTATCACAGTTTCTTTATGTAGTGTCTTTGGATTTTCTTTACACATTTACGCAGTCTTTCAGCATGGATGATGCGCTGTCTCTATCGACCCTGGCCCATCACATTTATCACAGATATTTCTCTGAGTTTTAAAGGTTTTCCGTTTTATTTTAGTTGTACTGGTTTCCGTGGCACAAAATTCAGTTCTTTCACCTTTTCCTTTGTAATCCCTCAAATTGCTTCGATTATTAGAACATCGTCATTTCTGAAGTTAACTAAGATCCTTTCAACACCAGTAACAATGATATCTTTACTATTGTCCTGATCTAAAAAGAGATAAACTCCTGACTCATGTATGATTAGAAAAGTTGGTTTGCTCCCTGGAACCCACTACTCCACGTACTATAAATACGTTTAATTCATCATATCAAATGTAGTCGCGTAATGGCAGAACTCAAGTCTGGTTGATTGACTACACGCAACACGTATCTTAGTTTCTCTAGAACCGCGTCCATGAAGACTTCCACAACTTTGAGCAAACTGCCTAGTGCGGGCAGCCCTTTTCCAGTCTCTTCTGGCACAGTCTAGCATAAGATCGGGGAACTGGCCGTCACGTAAGGCTACCTGAGTGACTGTTGCATGAATGCCTCCTGGCTCCAAGTGGGTAGGAAGGCGGTGTTAGGGCCGACCCTGGGGCTCAAATATTTTACAATTTACTGAGGGGTCCTGGAGGCGTGGAAAGTCAGGGAAGAAGGTCATAAGTGTCAGATCCAAACGTTGTGATCCCAACGCTGAGTGTCTAGTTCAGAAGGACCAGAGCAGTGTGGATGGACTCATAAGGTGACCCACCTCAGATCTGTTCCCCAAAGACTATTTCTCAAAGATGATTAAAAAAAAAAAAACCCAGTAACACAGGCCAGGATAAATTAATACAAGAAGAAACTGGGACCTTAGGAGGCAAATTGGAGAGCATTAAATTAAAGCCAAGGCTCACAACCTCAGATTATTTGCTTTACTTTCTAGAAAGTGGCTGGAGACTTCCTGACAAATGAGGTCACACGGGAAAATACTCTAAACTCACAGTGTGCACATGATTAAAAATGACCATTCGCTAGAAGGGATCAGATAGGCCTGGACTCTTGCGTCCAAAACCCGAACTTCCCCTCAATAATTTCCCAACACGCCCAGGATAATAAGCATCCGCTCACAGCAAGGCAGGCAAATGACTCAAGAGTGCAATCCCTAGACGGGATTTTACAAGGAACAAAGTTAAGTGAAGGCCAGAAAGCCAGAGTTCTGGTCATTTAGCCTGACTGCAGGACACTATTCAGAGTAGTTCCGGTGTTGAGAATAACTGGGTAAGAGCCAAGGCGTGATCAGGGGGCGGGGAGGGCGGGGATGAGTGAGACAGGTCAAGGGGAAGGAGAGGCACAAAATTCTAGTCATAAAATAAACAAGTCATTCATTTTATAAAACAAAATAAAATAAAAATTTTATTTTTTATAAAATAAAAAAGTACAGTGTAGGGGGTATAGTCAGTAATGTTGTAATGACGTACGGTGACGGATGGTGACTCCACTTGGGAGCTGAGCACAGGTAGAGAATGGTCGAATCGCTTGTGTCGCACACTGAAACTAATATGACATTGTATGGCCACTACGCTTCGATGAAATAGAAAGTTTTAAAGTTTTCTAAGTTTTTAAAAAATATAAGCAGTAAATAAAATGTACTGAGTGCTTTCTTGCATGCATTAAGATAATCACAGGGCTTGGGGTGCCTGGGGGGTTCAGTCGGTTAAACGTCCGACTTCAGCTCAGGTCACGATCTCACAGTTCGTGGGTTCAAGCCCCGTGTCGGGCTCTGTGCTGACAGCTCGGAGCCTGGAGCCCGTTTCGGATTCTGTGTCCCCCTCTCTCTCTGCCTCTCCCCCACTTGTGCTCTCTCTCTCTCTCTCAAAAATAAATACAATGTAAAAAAAAAAAGATAATCACAGGGCTTTTATCAAATCCACTAGGTACGATTTCTCACCAAGCAAACTGGCAAAAACCTAAAATGTGCACGAGCTAGAGAGAGCGTGGATCCATTTCTAATAGGTTGATGTGGTTGATTACGCCAACAACTAATGTTAAAATGTCCATGCAACTCGGTCATAATTTTTAAAAAAGTTCAGTCAGATTTAGTCTGCTCATTTGTTTAGAATTACTGCTTCTATATTCATAAGAGGGACTGGCTTACAGTTTACTTTTTCCCCTACGTCCCTGTCTGGCATTTCATATGATATCAGAAATGTCACATCGACGTCCACCAGCATTGTCAATATGCAACGCAGTACTCTCCAGTACTGGAGAAAGAAATCATGTGAACTGTTGGAAAGGAACACATAAAGTTGTCATATCTACAGATGACATTGCTAACTGCGCAGAACCCAGGGAAACTTGAGGACAGACTGTTACAACGCATTCAAATTTGTTGGATAAAAGACCAGGTGCCTCCCTACAGCTAGTAACAACGGTTTAGAAAATGCCATTTAAATAATATGCTGTTTCGACAGCATCCAACAGTACAGGCCCACTCGTGCTAAATCTGATAAAAGGAGCTAGTTCTTTTGAAGGAAGAGATTATCATCATGTCACTGAAGAACATTTTTAAAAGACCTAATGAGACGGAGCAGTACCACAGTCCTAAGACGAGAAGGATCGTTATTCTAAAGCTGTCAGTTCTTCCAAGTCTATCTTTCAGGTTCTACCCAATTCCAACGTGATTCTCCACAGGGTCTCTCTGATAAGATGACTCTAAGATTACTGTGGAAGGACTAGTTAAGGGGCACCTGCCATGCCAGATGTCAAGACACTTCAGTCTATGATGTACAAGACAAGGTGTACTTGGGCAGAGATGGCCGACCGGTGGAACAGATGATAGAACCTAGAAACAGACTCAGATATATGTCCATGGAAATTAAAAATACGACAGGCGTACAATACGTTTTGAAATAAAGTGCTTGCACGATTGGTTTTCATGTCGAGCAAGATAGTAAAATTGGCTCCCTACTACGTATTATATATAGAAAGCAATTCAGGTGGGGGGGGAAACCCTACTATAAAACAAAAACTTGAACACACTCAGAGGAAAATTTGGAAGAGGGTCATTAGGCTGTAGGAGCACAAATCATATAAATAATGGTTGGCAAAAATGAGAACTTTCAAATCAAAAACTGCTGTTCATCAAAAGGAACGATAAATAGTGAGAATAAAACGACAAAAACAGCAGGAAGGCGCTTCTGAATATAAACACAAACAGAAGAGCACAAGTGTCTGGACTATTAAAGAACAACAAATCAATTAGGAAGGACATCAAAAACCCACTGGAAAATAAGCAAAGAAACGAAAATAAGCAAATACTCAAACATGAAAATATGCTTAAATCCGCTAGTCACAAAACATCATAACCAAGACCACTAGGTACGATTTCTCACCAAGCAAACTGGCAAAAACCGAAAACATGCACATGCTAGAGAGAGCGTGGATCCATTTCTAATAGGTTGATGTGGTTGATTACGCCAACAACTAATGTTAAAATGCCCATGCAACTTGGTCATAATCTGCACACACTATGGATCCTTTTCTCATTGGTGTAATGACTTTGGGAGGCAGTGTGACATCAGCAGGTAAAAAGTGAAGAAATATCTATTCATGACCGAATAATTACACTTCTTTTTTTTTTTTTAATATAATTTATTGTCAAGTTAGCTAACATACGGTGTTGACAGTGTGCTCTTGGTTTCGGGGACAGATTCCCATGGTTCATCGCTTCCATGCAACACCCAGTGCTCATCCCAACAGTGCCCTCCTCGGTGCCCATCACCCAAGTTCCCCTCCCCCCATTAACCCTCAGTTTGCTCTCTGTATTTAAGAGTCTCTTACGGGTTTGCCTCCCTCTCTAGATAACCTATCTTTAAACCCATCTCATACATATGCACAAGGAGCTATGTACCCAAAATAGAAGCATTTTATAATAAAAAAAAAAAATCAAAGCAAGAAGCAAATGTTCCTCACCAGAAAAACAAATAAATCGAAGCATATCTGTGTAACAGAATCTCACATAACTTTAGAAAAATAAATGCACTTGAGCTGTACACACACGAGCATCCGAAAAGAGCAAGGCACAGAGGATCACACAAAATTTCTTCTGTACGGTTTATAAATCTGCAACGCTTTACCAAATGTTGTTTAGACACATGCGCACATGTTGCCAACGAATCAAGGCATACCAGAGAATGGCCAACACCAAATTTAGGACAGTGCTTATCTGTGCTGCGGAAGGACAGCCATGAGACTGGGGAGGAGACTATGTGGGGGGAGGGCGGCAAGGAGAAGGATGCCTGTGCAACTCTTTTTTTACACGTTAAGTTGGGTGGAGTTGCACGGTTGTTCGTTATACCGTTTTTTATATCTCTCTGCATGCCCGAGATAATTGGCGATACATCCACGGTGATGACATTTGTGTGTGCGCACAGGTATGGGTGTGGATGCGGGTGTGTGGGGGCCCCGCCCAACAAATTCTGTAAGCAGAGGCCAGGAATCTGCGGTTTTGAAAAGCATCTCAGGAGCGAGAGCAAGGGGCAGCTTGAAAATAACAAGCACAGCACATGTCCTTGAAGACTTTTTGGCCCGATAAACAAATATTAATAATGGCCGGGGAGATAAAAATGGCGCAACAAAGACACCAGAAACAACAGAGACAGTGATATGTATGTGGGTCAAGGCGGGGGACAGTGTTAGACTTATGTGGGGTAAAGTAATTAACTCATTCATCCGAGATTCCGTGAACGACCATTTTCGTCCCGGGCATCACACAGAGTTGCGGGAATAGTGCCTGGAACCGGCTGGGCAAAAAAAAGCATATACGGTTTCTATGCTTCTGTGAACAAAGATTCAAGTGAGTAAGACACAGGGGAACTTGTTCCCTGAAGCAAGACCACCAGAGAGGGCTTTTCCTAGTGGAATGCTTTTCCTAGCATTTCTTCGTTCCTTCAACAAACAGTCATTAAGCAAAGGGTGTGGTCAGGAGCGTTGGTGCTGGAAGACGAAGGCCCACGGACCCCGGTGTTTCTGTCCATGGTCAAGGAGGAGCGGGTCAAGGCCGACACGGGGCCGACACGGAACAGCTGCTGGGGGCAGGCAGGGACCAGGCTGACTCGGAGATCAGCCAAGTTCACCCTCCACTTGATGTAAGAACACTTAGGTATCCGCCAAGGTATCCACACACTTGATGGCCATCTTTCAAAACAAAGACATATACAGAAGGAACTAGCAAGTTGCAGAAGGTTGTAAGTCTCTGAGTTACGTGTAACACTGTGAACTCTCTGAAAACCCGATCTGATTCTAGGATGTTTTACTAAATTGCTGAAAGAATTTTACTTGTGAAAGTGCTCCCGAAAAAATTTAGTGTTTAAAAAAAAATAAACATTAAGTGTAAAAAAAGTTTGTTTTTTTTTTATTTTTTTTTAACGTTTATTTATTTTTGAGACAGAGAGAGACAGAGCATGAACGGGGGAGGGGCAGAGAGAGAGGGAGACACAGAATCGGAAGCAGGCTCCAGGCTCTGAGCCATCAGCCCAGAGCCCGACGTGGGGCTCGAACTCACGGACCGCAAGATCGTGACCTGAGTTGAAGTTGGACGCTTAACCGACTGAGCCACCCAGGCACCCCAAAAAAGTCTTTTTTAAAACCTCATTGCAAAGCTTGCCTTCAAACATTTTCTATGCCCTCTTCCTGATCAGAATAGGCTGTATCTTAGAATTATATAAACTTAGAAAATTCACAAAATTAAAGGAGATCACCACAAATGTACAACCTAGAGAAAGTGGTTGATTCTTCAGTGTATTTCCTCAGCATACTTTGCTTTAAAATAAATCTTACAAATTAAAAAAAAAAAATTGTTTTCTCTAATCAACTAAATTACATTTTAAAATAAAAATATTTAAAAATTAATATCATCTTTATTCATTTTTTAATTTTTTTAATGTTTATTTTTGAAAGAGAGAGAGACAGAGTGTGCGCAGGGGAGGGGCAGAGAGAGGGGGAGACACAGAATCCGAAGCAGGCGCAGGCTCCGAACAGTCAGCACAGAGCCCGACGCGGGGCTTGAACCCGTGAACAGGGAGATCGTGACCTGAGCCGAAGTCAGACGCTTAACCGACCGAGCCACCCAGGCGCCCTCAAAATCGTATCATTTTTAAATTATAAAAGAAACATAGGCTTTCAGTTGAGGATGTCGGGCTAAGCACATATATTTGTCTCTACTCCCTCACGAGACTCCATTAAATGTGCCAACAGGGCACCCTATGCGTCAGACAGTGTCCAAAATATCACGTTCACGTTCACTCAATCTTTACGTCAACACTGTGAAGTGAGCGCGATGTTACGTCTATTTTACAGAAGAGGAAACTGAGGTAAGATTACATTGCGAGTTAGTGGCGGAGACGATCTTTGAACTCAGGCAATCCAGTTCAAGTCTACGCTCAACGTGGTAAAAAGTAAAGTAATTATTTTTTAACGTTTGGGGTAAATGAATCCACAACATCAAAAAGAACGGAAGGGACAATCAGGAGAGGAGAGAGTTTGACAGATTTCCCGACGGCAGGAGATGAGCCTGTTGGTCGATAAAACCCAAGAGGACGTGGCCGGTGGGCCCGAGCAGGGGTCCTGCATGAGACAGCCCTGTGCCCCGGGCTGTGAGCCCACAGGTAGGACCAGGAAGGCGGGACAGGGCTCACCGCAGGTGACAGACCGGTCCCTTCATCCCCACTCTGTTCTCCGCACCCCAGAAAATAAAACAGGGCTCGTGCGGCTCGGCATTGATCACATTGCCTGGGCATCCCAGCACTCTGGATAACCTCTCTCACGCTGGCCCGTCCAGCTCCTTGCTCGCTCACCGTCTGGGTGGGCCTCCGAGGGACAGCCCTGCCCCCTTCCACCCACCTTCCACGGAAGCTGCCACGGAGCCGTCCTGCTCACAGCAGAGACCGGCACGGAGACAGACCCGCTAAGCTACGAGTAGAGAAGTGACGCCAGACCCCAGAGAAGGTGCCCTGGTCCGTCTTTCTTCAATATGAACTTTTTGTCTCCAAAAAGGCCCATTAGCATTTAGTTGTCAATTCAGTATTTATGCTGGTTGAGTATTTGGAACACAGAAGCGTCGAGATGGATCTTACGCCGCAAATGGATACACAAACCACTAGAAAATACTAAGTGCTAAGCTACCTAAGGCTCTGGGAGAGGTGTGGTTTGGGCTCTGTACTTGCATTTTGTTGCATGGTTTCTTTTTTTCTTTTTTTTTTTTAAGCCTATTAATTTATTTTGAAAGAGAGAGAGAGGGCGCACGCACGCACACAAGTGGGAGAGGGGCAGAGAGAAGAGAGAGAATCCCAAGCAGGCTCCGAGCCATCAGTGCAGAGCCCGATGCGGGGCTCGAACTCACAAACTGTGAGATCATGACCTGAACTGAGATCAAGAGTCGGACACTTAACCGACTGAGCCGCCCACGTGCCTCTTGCTGTGCGGTTTCTAATAGCCTCATGCGAGCGCGTGCGAGTTCTCTCCTTGCACGGGATCCGGAAGGTTTGCTCTCTTTTCCCCTTTCAAGTATTTTCCTTCCCCTAAACTTCAGAGTCACCGATTCCGCTAACAGTGAAATAACACTGCTATCTCAATGTCAAAAACATGATATAAATATTTCTGTTTTCTTGTCTGTGCCAAAAGGTTTTCTATGTGGGCTGTTGTCTGGAGATGGGCAAAACTCACAGCAGAAAATAGGTGTCGAGAAATGGCGCAGAACCCAGTAGGGGTTCAAGAAGCCTAGTGCTGAAATCTGAGCACCCACGTCAGGGGTGTGTGTGTGTGTGTGTGTGTGTGTGTGTGTGTCTGTGTGATCTGACACACCAGTGAAGAGGCACTCTGATTCGGAAATAGAATTACACCATCCCGAGGGACCAGCTGGAGAAGCAGTAGAATGTGGTTCGATGCACGGACTTAGGCGTGGTCTTCTGATGTCTGCCATTGTGACTGTGCAATTCAGGCAAGTTACTTAGCCCCTCTCTGCCTCAGTTTCCTCATATGTGAAATGAGGATAAGAGAATAAATCTTGTAAAGCTGCTGTGAGTAAATGAGGTAATGCATACTAGAGTTAATTCACATGAGAATTGAATTGGGTCCGGGCAAAGTCCTCAATAAAGACATGCCGTCAACATCACCACCACCACCACCACCACCATCATCACCATAACCACCATCACCATCATCGTCACCATCATCGTCACCATCATCACCATCACTACCCTTACCCTCATCCGTGGACTATTTCTTCAAGTGAACTTATTGAGAAACGATAAGTACAAAGTGAACAACTAAAAGCTCCTAAAACATTGGTCAGACTCCAAATGTTTCCTGTTGGATGCACCGTTTTATGCATATCCCTCCCCTCCCGGTATACTTACAAACTAATTCTGGCTACCACCCAAATCTAGCTTTCTAAAACATTTATTGGTGTATGCAAAACACTTCCTTTTTTACATCCCTGCCTTTGAGTACCGACCATTTCTGCTATTAAATGGGCAAAGAGAAATATCACTACTGATTCTCAAATGTCTTACATTTCCAACTCAAACATTGGCTCATTCTTTCCTTAGCATTGATTAGCCACTTCCGGAAGTTACCTGGCCGAACCCGTGACTGGTGTTTAGGTGGAGAATCTCAGAAGGGGAGCGACTGTCCTCACTGACCCACTTAGGGCTCCCCGAGTGCGATCTGAGAGGGGAGCCCGTGGGGCTGAGGGAATGGAAATGCTGGGGGCAGGGCAGGGGAGGGGGCACGGCCTGGGGACAGAGGAGGAAGGCGGGCGACAAGCCCTGTTCTAGTGGACGCAGACCTGCCGACCAAGGAGGCGGAGGACGACAGCCTCAGCTCACGCAGAGAGCACTGAGCGCGTGGGAACAGCCTGCACTCCAGGGGAGAAATAGAAGGGACCCAAAACAAAGTGGCCAAACATGGCAAGTGCAAAGTGAAAGTGGTTTCTTCCCAGGGACTTCCTGGACTCTTAGCAGCACAGAGGAGGCAGAAGGAGGCTGGTGGCAGGAGGGGGCCACTTGGGGGCTGGGGCCGGGGGTGCCTGGGGGCTGGGGGCGGCCTCCCGGGGCAGGGGAGGGGCAGGGCTCCCCGGCCTGGGGCTGGGGCTGGCTGGCTGGGCTCACTCTCCCCACACGGGGAGCAGGTAGTCAGGTCACCCCAAGCTCTGCTGTGACCCTAGGTGTTCACAAGGGGACGGACAGAGCAGAATAGACACCGCACATCCGGCTTCCACCCCACTGAGGCCCTTGGCCCGGCTGGAGGATGGTGACCCTTTGTCTTTTCCTTCCGTTGGTTCCATTTCAGACACAATGTTATCTCACATCCGTCTCCCCCGACACAGCCCGCTGAGATGCACAGGGCGTGGTGTCCCCCGGACCCCAGGCACGGGGCACCGACTCCCCAGTTCTAGAAGCTTCTTCGAGGGTTCCGGGACGCACCCTTTTTCAGCAGCCACAGCATTCAGCACCCCGTGTGTGCCTCTGTGGAGCCGCGGGGGCCTGGAGGGGCAGGGGGGCCGGCACAGCGGGACAGAGGGCCGAGGGCCCAGGGCAGGTGCAGCCAGTTTTCGGGGCAAGGGTCAGAGAAGTTGGGGTGGTGGCTGCCTGGGGTACCCGGGAGAGTTCCCAGTGGCCAGAGGCCATGACGTGCCCCCTGCCTGCCCCGCCTGTCCGTGCAAACTTCAGGCCCAGGCACACGTTTGCCCCTAGATTCCTTTAGGTGCCCTGAACCTCTCCAACACGCTACCGTCGCTGCCTTAGCGGGAGCTGCCCCCAGGCGAGGCCAGCCTGGGGGAACCTGCAGAGGGCCCCCCCCCTCCCCGCCGCAGCACACACCAGGAGGCCGGCTGCCCCTCCCAGGCTCGGAGCCAGCGCCCCTGCTCAGCTAGGCCTGGACTCCTGAGCCAGAGAAACCGGGGGGGGGGGGGGTGGGAGGAGTGGGGGTAACAAGGGTGCGCTGCTTTAAACCACTGGGATCGGGGGTACTCGTTACCCAGCGAAAGATGACCAGTATAATTTGTTCTGTTACTTACGCCCAAAACAGTGTTAATAAACCAGCAGAACAGGAGTATTTAAAACCCGCACATTCCTTTAGACACCAAAGGGCCCCGAGCGGAAGGAAACATCGTCCAATGTCAGTATCTGTAAGGAAGAAGCCTTTTAGCAGATGCTACTGAAAATCTGAGCTACGCTTACCTAGAGACCTGTGTCCTCAGACGCTCTTCTTTCATTCTTATGGGAACGTCGGTTCCAAATTTATATCACATTCGGAGACACTGTGCTCATTTATTTGCTATGGACACACATTAAAAGATGTATCCAACTGTAACCGTAAACTATTTTTACTGCACAGGAAAATAGCATTTGAGAGAAATTTTAGGAACATATGAGTCGATGATCAATGAAATGCTTTTTGAACAATACGTGAAACTCAATTACCTGAATCCTAAGGAACCGAAACAAATTAAATCCTTCGAAATTTAGCCAGTAAGTCGAGGCCATCTTGGATCGACTCAGTAGCAAATGAACTCATGTACTTTAAACATCGACCCACAGGGGGTTTGTAGGTTTGATCCAGGGAACGCGCTTCCCCACGGCCGAGGGCCACACTCTTGGTCGGAGGCCACCTGAGGGGGCAGGCTTATCAGACAAATTCTAAGGCAGGACTTTTATTTCACATCGTGGAAGGCTCACGTAAACAGCTTTCCTTGACCTGAGCCAAGGGTAGAATTTTAGTTTTGTTTTCAATAAAAATATTTTAAAAACTCTCAGGTTTCATTTCTTATAGAACAGACATATGTTATTTTAGTGTTTAGGGTTTTTTTTCCACCACAGATGCTAACTTGTTTATATTTTGACTAAATCCATTACAACTGTGTATTGTACGCATATTAAAATTTTGTATATCTTCCTTGAAGTGACCAAATCTCATGAATCCATGGTGCTCCTTGGAATCGACAATGCTGCTCCACTGAAATATACAGAAATGCTAATGGTCACACACATCCCCCATCCCCACCTCCCAGCCCCCCACCCGGATTGGGATAAGCATAGTGACAATCAACCAGAAATAAAAAAAGCATGAACCATAATTCTTATACAATAATTCACTTGATTTTCTTATATCCGTAAACTCCCAAATGTCAAACTAGCAAGGTACGTAATTCAAATAGGCAGTCCCTTTGTCAAATGTTTCACATAAGTTTTTTATCATTAGGCCTCCCTCTTTTTCTAACAACTATGAAAGTTCCAGAATTGTCCATAGTGCATATGGCATAGGGGCTGATGCAGTGTTTCCGTGAGAGACAGCGAGCTTGAGAACCACTTCTTATGTGGTTCCGGAACACGTATGACCGCGCACAGCTGGCTGGTTCAGTCACCAGCCACCCGCCGAAATTCACCTTCCTTGGACTATGTACTAACTTGTCTCCCTGCAGGATACTGGGCTTCTGAAGGTGCTGGTGACCACTCATGTTTGTAACCCAGCGTCTGGCACACAGTTGGTACTTAATAAGGGACTGTGGAACAGAGCCTCCAATGTTTTTGAAACACAGATTGAAAATATCCTCCCAGAAAACAAACCAGAACAGAACATTTTCCTGGTATAAAGAGAAGATCAGGGCGCCTGGGTGGCTCAGTCGGGTAAGGTCCAACTTTGACTCAGGTCATGATCTCACGGTTTGTGGGTTCCAGCCCCACGTCGGGCTCTGTGCTCACAGCTCGGAGCCCGGAGCCTGCTTCGGATTCTGTGTCTCCCTCTCTCTCTGTCCCTCCCCTGTTGTGCTCTGGTTCCACTCTCAGAAATAAAAACATTAAAAAAAAAAAAAGAGAGAGAAGACCTAATATTCCTGAAACGAATACCGATAATAAATCAGTATGCTGTTGGAGACAAACATCGCTCTAGAAGTGGTTTTAGAAAAAAGTACGTTTAAATTTTAATACAACCGTTCTTATAGATACGGGCCGCCAAAACATACCTAAAAGGGTGGCTAAGCACATGGGTTGTGGAAGCAGACAGCTTCACTCCTCTCCACTCACCCCGTGAGCTCTGGCAAGTCATGTAGTCTCTTTTTAATTTTTTAAAATTAAAAAACATTTTTTAAAGTTTGCTTATTTATTTTGAGAGAGACAGAGAGAGTGGGGGTGGGGGAGGGGCAGAGACAGAGGGAGAGAGAAAATCCGAAGCAGGCTCCATGCTGCCAGCGCAGAGCCTGATGCGGGGCTTGAACTCAAGAAACTGCAAGATTGTGACCCGAGCTGAAACCAGGAGTTGGACGCTTAACCAACAGAGCCACCCAGGCGCCGCATTTTTTGTTTTTGTTTTTGTTTTTTTGACGGGAGAGAGAAAGAGAGGCAGAGGGAGAGAGGGAGACAAAGGATCCCAAGCAGGCTCTGTACAGGCAGCAGAGAGCCCACTGTGGGGCTCGAGCTCATGACCTGAGCCCAAGTTGGACACTCAACTGAGCCACCCGGGCGCCCCCAGCCTCTTAAGCCCCAGTTTCCTTATCTGTGGAGTTACAGTAATAATGGTACGTCCTTCATCATCTTGTTGCAAGAGTCAAGTAAATAAAATATATAAAGCACTTAGCTGATCACCCTTTTGGGCTCAAGAATACAGGTTATTTTGCTCCCGAACCTGAACATGCATCATAAATCAAATCATTTAATGAAGCCAGAATTCGAATTTCTGGGGCACCAAGAATAAGCTTCTCTCAGATGGCCTTTATCTTGAATTTTTTTTTTTTACTGCAATTATAAAAAGTAAATTGTTTCAATAACAAAAGTTTATTTTTAAAATTGAACAGAAGCTCCAAGAAGTAAAGTAGAGTTTTCTCCACACAGACATGCTTAGTGAATGCACAATATTTGAAGTTCCAGGAAGACTAATAAAACCACTGGGAAGTTGGGGACAAGGATACTTGACAACAAAAATTCACAGCTGTCTTTGAAGAGTTGTGTTTTTGGAGCCATTATTAATAAGAATCAGCTTCAGGAGTGGGGAAAAAAAGAGTTTTAAAAGTGATGCGAATTAATATTCCAAGCTGCATTATGGCAGGAAAGCAGTGACTTATCGATATCTTTGACGCCTAGGAAGAATGGACATCTGATATGCAATGTTGCTGATTTTATTTTATGCTTCAGCCAGTGAGGCATGACGGAGCTGGGCTATGTACTATAATAAAACAATATGTATTAAGGGTCACTTAACAACAACCACAGATCCTCCTTATTTTGCACAAATCACTTTTTAATATGAAATCGCCACACGGTTCACTTTAAATGTTGTACAATTTTATTCATCAATTATGCCTCGAGGAAGCTGAAATAAAAAGAATAAAGATCCCCATGCCCTACCCGCCCCCCCCCCCAAAATCTCATTGAAAATACTTGTGTGATTTTTGTTGGTTTCAATGTGAACCCACAAGCTAGGAGTGGTGGCAGAAAAGGACCACATCCATGTCTTAGACATGTTCTTCCTCTACTTTAGGTATGAAAGAACGTAAGAAAAAAGACACAGTTCCCTCCACTCTCCACGCGGGATGCGATAGGACAGAGCAGAAATAAATTCCCATAACTATTTTTCTTTTTCTAGAAAGCTTCTCTTAGGATGTACTCATGTCCTCTGTTCACAGGAAACCAGATGAAACTGACATGCAGCGCATCCCCCCGCCCCCCGCCCCGCCCCCCACGGGGACGGTGCTCAGAAGGTCCAGATCCTGAGTGTTTCTGTGCTGGCTCGTGAAAAGCCGCACTTTTAATGAAATCACTTACTAGCAATTATTATTTCATGCTAACAGGGTCCTGACTCTCACCATATTGTGAAATAGTAATTACAAGTTACCACCTTTCAAGTGCTTAATTAAACTTACTCGTAAGACTCGCAACATAAACGGTTGGCCCGGGGAAATGAGGTCTCCGAAACGATCACATGACTGGGCATCTCAGGAGCAAGCTCCGTGTGTTTAAACAAGTCTTTCTCCGAAGACTTCTCTCTATAAATGTCATTCTACCATCACTCAAAGACACTGCTATTAGAATCACTCTTTTCCTTAAAACACAGTGCAAAAAGCGGGGTGTCTAGTCTTCATTATCAAACAAGCTTCAAAGCTGTTCTTTACCTAGTAATTTGGAGGAATGGCTGATAAACAGTGATTTAAACTACAGAACAGTAGGGTAAAGGGAATGAATGGAGCTACCCCAGGAGACAGGGAAATGCCACTCATCTGGAAGAGGCAGGACAGCTGGCCACGTAACTCCATGTGGCGCTCGCTGATGGAGACAGAGGACGTGGAGAGCGCCCCCCCCCCCACCCCCAGGCACTGTGGCTGTGCACATCTGGGATGGACTTTGCACGGTGTTGGGAGTTCCTGTCTGGTGGCAAGTTCCGAGGAGGAACGTGAACTCAGCATTCTAGAGAAGCCCAGCCCTGGATGGAACCCCCAATGACTCAAATAACGATATGCTAGAAATGTTGGGGAAATAATTTTTAAAAAATCAATATAAAAAAAGACTGGGTAAGTTCTTTGGGGAGGATAAAGATGTCCAGAAGCACTTTTCTCCAGCAGATTTCCTACTTTAAAAATGTTTGCTTAGTTTTTGAGAGGTTATGCATTCACAGTGTTCAAAAAAAATGATAAGAAGTCACATATGAACAGCTCACCTCCCGTCCATTCACCATTACTACCCACTACCCCCGAAGAGCTTAGCACAGTCACTGCTTTCTTTTTTGTCTCCTTCCAGATTTTTATGCAGATCTAAGCAAATACGAATATGTGCTTCCCTCTGTTACAACACAAAGTTGAGCACTGTAGATTTGTCTCGTAATAACACATCTTTGAGATCTTTCCGATTCAATATGTAGACTTCACTCCTTTTGTAACAATGGGGAGGGGCAGGTGGATGGACAGAGCAAACTTTCAGTTCCACCCTGGTGGGCATTTAGGTTGTTTCTAGTCTCTGCTGCTGGGGACAACGTCACAGTGAATTGGCACATGCGGCAGGTGGTTTAAAGCTACTCAGGGGCTCCTGGGTGGCGTGGTCGGTTGTGTCTGACTCTTGATTTCGGCTCAGGTCATGATCTCATGGTTCGTGAGTTCGAGCCCTGAGCAGGGCTCTGCACTGACAGTGTGGAGCCTCCTTGGGATTCTCTCTCTCTCTCTCTCTCTCTCTCTCTCTCCCCCTCTCACTGCTCCTCCCCCACTCATGGTGTCTCTTTCAAAATAAATAAACTTAAAAAAAAAACAGGTAAAAAATGAAGCTATTCAAAGCATCATACATCTTTGTACTTTTGATGGATGTGGCCAGACCGTTCTTTGCTGGCAATATAGGACTATGCCCATTTTCTTAAAACCTTGTTTTTTTCAAGTTGTACGTGACAAATGGTATCTCAGTGGGGAGGCTGAGCACTGTTCATATGTTTATGGGTCACTCTTATTTCCTTTTCTGTGAATTCAGTGTTCATGTCTTTTGTGCCCCTCCCTTCTTGTTAATATATCAGTATTTTTCTTGTTGTCTTATGGGAGTTACCAATTTCTTTTCCATTTTTTCCTTTCTGTTTTACTTTGTTTATGGTGTATTGGACGAGTTCTCTTTTTAAACAAAGTTAAATATATCAATCATACCTTTCATGCCTCTTCTTTTTTTTAATATAATTTAACTTTATTTTTTTATTTTTTAAGATTTACATCCAAATCAGTTAGTAATAGTGAAGCAATGATTTCAGGAGTAAATTCCTTAATGCCCCTTACCCATTTAGCCCATCCCCCCTCCCACAACCCCTCCAGCAACCCTCAGTTTGTTCTCCAGATTTATGAGTTTCTTTTGTTTTGTCCCTCTCCTTGGTTTTATATTATTTTTGTTTCCCTTCCCTTATGTTCATCTGTTTTGCCTCTTAGAGTCCTCCTATGAATGAAGTCATATGATTTTTGTCTTTCTCTGACTAATTTCACTTAGCATAATACCCTCCAGTTCCATCCACATAGTTGCCAATGGCAAGATTTCATTCCTTTTGATTGCTGAGTAATACTCCATTGTATATATAAACCACATTTTCTTTCTCCACTCATCCATCAATGGACATTGGGGCTCTTTCCATACTTTGGCTATTGTCGATAGTGCTGCTATAAACATGGGGGTTGCATGTGTCCCTTCGAAACAGCACACCTGTATCCCTTGGATAAATGTCTAGTAATGCAATTGCTGGGTCGTAGGGTAGTTCTAGTTTTAGTTTTTTGACGAACCTCCATACTGTTCTCCAGAGTGGCTGCACCAGCTTACATTCCCACTAGCAATGCAAAAGAGATCCTCTTTCTCTGTATCCTCGCCAACCTCTGTTGTTGCCCGAGTTGTTCATGTTAGCCATTCTGACAGGTGTCAGGTGGTATCTCATTGTGGTTTTGATCTGTATTTCCCTGATGATGAGTGATGTGGAGCATGTTTTCATGTGTCGGTTGGCCATCTGCATGTCTTCCTTGGAGAAGTGTCTATTCATGTCTTTTGCCCATTTCTTCACCAAATTATTTGTTTTTTAGGTGTTGAGTTTGAGTTCTTTGTAGATTTTGGATACTAACCCTTTATCTGATATGTCATTTGCAAATATCTTCTCCCATTCTGTCGGTTGCCTTTTAGTTTTGCTGATTGTTTCCTTCACTGTGCAGAAGGTTTTTATTTTGATGAGGTCCCAGTAGTTCATGTTTGCTTTTGTTTCCCTTGCCTCTGGAGACATGTTGAGTAAGAAGTTGCTGCGGGCAAGATCAAAGAGGTTTTTGCCTGCTTTCTCCTCGAGGATTTTGATGGCTTCCTGTCTTACATTGAGGTCTTTCATCCACTTTGAGTTTATTTTTGTGTTTGGCGTAAGAAAGTGGTCCAGGTTCATTCTTCTGCATTTTGCTGTCCAGTTTTCCCAGCACCACTTGCTGAAGAGACTGTCTTTATTCCATTGGATATTCTTCCTGCTTTTTCAAAGATTAGTTTCCCATATGTTTGTGGGTCCATTTCTGGGTTCTCTATTCTGTTCCATTGATCTGAGTGTCTGTTCTTGTGCCAGTACCGTACTGTCTTGATGATTACAGCTTTGTAGTATAGCTTGAGGTCTGGGATTGTGATGCCTCCTGCTTTGGTTTCCTTTTTCAAGATTGCTTTGGCTATTCAGGGTCTTTTCTGGTTCCATACAAATTTTAGGATTATTTGTTCTAGCTCTGTGAAGAATGTGGTGTTACTTTGATAGGATTGAATATGTAGATTGCTTTGGGTAGTATCGACATCTTACCGATATTTGTTCTTCCTATCCAGGAGCATGGAATCTTTTTCCATTTCTTTGTGTCTTCTTCAATTTCTTTCATAAGCTTTCTATGGTTTTCAGTGTATAGATTTTTCACCTCTTTGGTTAGATTTATTCCTAGGTATTTTATGGTTTTTGGTGCAACTGTAAATGGGATCAATTCCTTGATTTCTCTTTCTGTCGCTTCATTGTTGGTGTATAGGAATGCAACTGATTTCTGTGCATTGATTTTCTATCCTGCAACTTTGCTGAATTCATGAATCAGTTCTAGAAGTTTTTTGGTGGAATCTTTTGGGTTTTCCATATAGAGTATCATGTCATCTGTGAAGAGTGAAAGTTTTACTTCCTCCTGGCCGATTTGGATGCCATTTATTTCTTTGTGTCATCTGATTGCAGAGTGCCAAGCCTTCCAATACTATGTTGAATAACAGTGTCGAGAGTGGACATCCCTGTCTTGTTCCTGACCTTAGGGGAAAGCTCTCAATTTTTCCCCATTTAGGATGATATTAGCGTTGGCTTGCTCGTATATGGTTTTTATCATCTTGAGGTATGATCCTTCTATTCCTACTTTCTTGAGGGTTTTTATCAAGAAAGAATGCAGTATTTTGTCAAATGCTTTCTCTGCATCTACTGAGAGGATCATATGGTTCTTGTCCTTTCTTTTATTGATGTGATGAATCACATTAATTGTTTTGTGGATATTGAACCAGCCCTACATCCCAGGTAAAAATCCCACTTGGTTGTGGTGAATAATTTTTTTAATGTATTGTTGGATCCGGTTGGCTAATATCTTGTTGAGGATTTTTGCATCCATGTTCATCAGGGAAATTGGTCTATAGTTCTCCTTTTCAGTGGGGTCTCTGTCTGGTTTTGGAATCATGCCTTCTGAATTTTCAAATACAGTTAGAAAGGCCATTACTTTGCTGCATTTATAAAAGAATTCTTATATTTCTTCTAGAGTTTTGATGACTTTTTTTTTTAATTTAAATCTTTTATTCATTTGGGATTTATCCTGAGGTGCAGCATGAAATATAGATCCATGTACGGGTTTTTTCTAGATGGCAACAATATTTTCTTTAAAAATTTTTTAAAACATATTTATTCTTGAGAGAGAGAGACAGAGTGTGAGTGGGGGAGGAGCAGAGAGAGGGAGACACAGAATGCGAAGCAGGTTCCAGACTCCAAGCTGTCAGCACGGAGCCTTACGTGGGGCTCGAAACCACGAACCGAGAGAACATGACCTGAGCTGAAGTCGGATGCTTAACTGAGTGAGCCAGCCAGGCGCCCCAGCAATATTTTCTGATACCATTTATTGACCAGTCCATTCAGGGGATACAAAATTCTCTCATGTGTTTGGGCCTACTTCTGGACTTTCTATTCTCCTGCACTGAATTAGGTGTATCATATGCCTTTATCGTGGTTTTAATTACGGAGGTTTTATTTCTGTAGGGCAACTTTCAATGTATTAATTTTGCCATGTGAGCTTTAGAATCACCTTATCTTCTTAAAAATAATTTTCAGGGGCGCCTGGGTGGCTCAGTCGGTTAAGCGGCCGACTTCGGCTCAGGTCACGATCTCGCGGTCCGTGAGTTCGAGCCCCGCGTCGGGCTCTGGGCTGATGGCTCAGAGCCTGGAGCCTGCTTCCGATTCTGTGTCTCCCTCTCTCTCTGCCCCTCCCCCGTTCATGCTCTGTCTCTGTCTCAAAAATAAATATAAACGTTAAAAAAAATTAAAAAAATAATAAATAAAAATAATTTTCATATGTTTATTGGAATACTGATTTATAAAATAATTTAAAGGGAATTAGCAAGTTTATAAGGTTGATTTTTCTTCTGAAAAAATGATATGCTTATTTTGATTTCTAATTTTTTTTAATGTTTATTTATTTTTGAGAGAGAGGGCACACAAGCAGGGGAGGAGCAGAGAGAGAGGGAGACACAGAATGGGAAGCAGATTCCAGGCTCCAAGCTCTCAGCACAGAGCCCAACACGGGGCTCGAAACCATGAACCGAGAGGTCATGACCTGAACTGAAGCTGGACGCTCAACCAACTGAGCCACCCAGGCGCCCCTGGTTTCTAATCATTTTCAGGCGCATTTGTAGTTCTCCAGAGGAAAAATCCCTAAAAAATGGCAGGAAATTGAACCTTCATGTGTATTGTTTCTTTGACAAGGCTCTTTCAGAAGTTTCGTGCATCGCCAACCTTGTTGCCCGATCTGGTTTACTCAAGGTCTGCACCTCAGTCCCTTATTCTAGTGAGGCATGGCATTTGTTGCCTTGAAGTCTGGTGCGACTTCCCCTTACCATGTCGTGAGGTTTGGAAAACATTCATTTACTTACAGCAAAATGAAAAGATACCAGACAGGCTTAAGTTGCTGTAAGTGCAGATGTCTGAGCAGACGGTGTGATGTGATGCCCACGGTGTGCTGGCCGCTGGCGAGAGAAAGGGGCCCTGGGAACCCCGTGCCCGCTTCTCGAGACGGGGACAATCCCGTGATGCCCGCAGCGGTTGTGAGACCTCGTCATTCGGGCAGTTCTGCCCAGGTGAAGGGGGGGAAACTTTTTGGGACATGTCCAAAAATACATTTTAGAAAGAAGATGGGACACAGAACAAAGTGTTTCATGCAGACTTTGGGGTGTTTTTAATAACCTTAGATGGTATTCAAGTGTCCCAGGCTACTTCCTGACAGAGGTGAGCGTCGTGACGCATGACAAATGCAATGCAAGGAATAAAGGTGCGGGGACATCTTGAATCCACGGATTCTCACTTGGCATGAGAGGATGGGGTCCGGCCAAGCGAGGACCTGCCCACTTTTCAGGGCCAAACCATCCCTCACTGGGGCCGGGCACATGGTGCGTTGCCTTTTTCGCAAGGAGAGAAGCGACGGGCTCTCTAAGACCTCGGTTTGTCTCCTTCCGCTCTGTGACAACGTGGCCCCAAAGGCGCAAACCCACTCCCAAGGTGAAGAAAAGAGTATTAGGGATCAGCATGCCACAACGCATCGCCTTGTTCATGGGTTTCCAAAGACCATTTGCAGCCGGCAGAGTTCTTCACCTATCGGATAGATCATGAAATAGCCACATCTGAAAAGACCTTCCCTGAAGGTGACCTAGTCCAATCTCCTCACTGAAAGTGTGGAAAATTACACCCAGAGCAGTTTGTGAAGTGCCCAGATCATGTAGGTCCCTGGGCCTCTGTGGTGGCTTTAATTACTTTTCTACTCTCATCTTTTTCATGTTTACTAAACTATACTTGAGGTGGGCTGAAAGGTGAGCTCTAAACCACATCTGGGAAGAACTACTGTTTCTGTTTCGCCTCATATAAAATCATTTTGTGCTCAATTGCACATATTGATAAAAATCAACGTGTCTAACCAATGCTAATTTCAGGGGTTTTTAAAAAAATTTTTTTTTAACGTTTATTTATTTTTGAGACAGAGAGAGACAGAGCATGAACGGGGGAGGGGCAGAGAGAAAGGGAGACACAGAATCGGAAACAGGCTCCAGGCTCCGAGCCATCAGCCCAGAGCCCGACGCGGGGCTCGAACCCACGGACCGCGAGATCGTGACCTGAGCTGAAGTCGGACGCTTAACCGACTGTGCCACCCAGGCGCCCCTAATTTCAGTTTTTTATTTTTGAACCTAAAGGGGTTCTGATTCTAGAATGAATCGTATGCGATCTAACCCCATGACTCTTCTCTAGAAATGTTTTGTTTTTAAGGACCAAAGACAAGACACCCCTTAAGTTATTTTACTTCCTTCTCTTTCCATGTACAGTCGATACAGCAAGAGTTGCCCAGTCACAAAGCTTTCTCATCTCGGGGTGTGATATATTTTTTACGCCTGATGGCATTAGGCTTATTCTAGGGGACGCAGAGCTTGGGGCTCTTGCAAGGCATCTGTGAGGCACGGAAGGAAGAGCAGCCATGAGACTAAAGGCAGAGGGCGTCCCACACAGCCCCCTCCCCGGCGTCCCCAGGGCCACAAAGGAGCCTCCGTCAGACAGGGAAACCAGACTCCTAGCGTCACAAGGTGGAAGAAGGGTAAGCACACGGTCTGCTGTTTGATTGCGGTAGTTTGTTTCCCCTTGCCCATCCTTAAAGTCTGGCGTTTATGGCTTCTCTCCCGGCCGGTGTCCCAGTGTTCCATCCAGGCCGAGCCCAACAGCACATGGCTTTGGCCGTCCACATGTGCCAGGCGGACGGGCAGCCCAAAGGCCCCGTATTTGCGGGCTGCCTCTCGGTCTCCTCCAGCTCCCTCTTCACCTTTGGTGTCGAGATCGTCTCCAGAAGTCCCCGGGCGGGTTCTGTAGAGGCGCCAGCCTTCTCTGCGGCGGCCAGGATGCTCTGGGTCTCCGTGGTTCTTCATCCCGTGGCCAGACGCGCACCCACAGCTCCCTGGACGCCTTCTCAGCATCTCCGGGGGCTCCAGCTTCACAGTGGCGAGGGATCGCATGGCCGATAAACTTTCTTTTTCAAGGATCACAGAGAAGAAATCCTTGGGGGACTGGACGGGAGGCTGGACACGCCACCCGGGGAGTCTGACGTCATTTCTGGGGGTTGGGCTTTGCAGGGAAGCAGAGCTGGCGGCGTGTTTCCATCTTCCATGAGCGCTGTGATGAGACTCGGGCATAACCGCAGATTGATGTTCCCGAAGTTTCTATCAGCACAGGCCCTCCAGCCAGGCGCAGGGGACAGTGCGGCACAGAGGAGCTCCAAGGGGGCGCAGCAGAGGCCCTGGGCCGCAGCAGCACACGCTTCCTATCCCTGGCTGGAGTTTAATTGTGATTTCATTCATTCTTCCTCCACTGTCTCCCAGCCCCGAGCAAATGAGCAGAAAGCCAGCCAGTCCCCCAGCCGGTCCCTGGGCCCCTCCCTGCGGCCGCGGGGAGAACTCCCGGCTCGCACCTCCGCCTGCTGATCCCTCGAAACTCATTTCCAAGCTAGTTGCTCCCAAACGTGGAATTGGCTGCTGCGCCAATGCCAGCGTTAAAGAAAAAACATGCGCGAGGATTGCGCTTCCCCCCTGGATATCCGTCACCATCCTTCGGCGCCCCATCTGCTACTGACTCTACAAGGTTCGAACTTGTTTCTTTGCTTTGTCGGTGGGCACTTTTCATCCAGTTCTTTACTGTGAAGTTCTAAGGTTCCTAAGTGCTCTCTACTCAAACTTTATTTCCAGGAGGCGTCTTATTACATATAAAGGGGCAATTTACGATGCACTGTATATTTAATAGAATGAGAGTGTTTGTGTATCCCAGCCAGCAGGGTGATGGTAATGACGCTGGTATTATAAGTCTAACTATATATATAAAATATGTACAACTGATGTTGTAATTATTAGTACCGTCATCATAACTGACATTTCATGAGCGCTCCCGGCGTGCCCAGTGCTTCTCCAAGCTCAAGCCTGCCGTGGACACGGTCAGGTGATCCGTGGCTTTGCCTTTGTGCCAGACGCGGCCACTGGATTTCCCAAGGGCATTGGTTCGCACCATCACGCTGCTCCCTTTAGAAAAACGTATTCTAATGTTTCTTTCCTTTATTTTGAATGATGAAACCTAACTTAGAAGCAAACGGTTCCATATGAATTAACTCTTCTCTGTGGCCACGTTCTGGATTAGAAACACGCATGGCTTTTGTCTTCTCAGGACTCACGGTTCACCGAAAGCATTTATTTCAACCTTGGCTTCCTTCCTCCTTCTTCCTCTACCTTCTTCCCTTCCGGCATCCTTCCCTTTCTACTTCAAGCAATTATTCATTAGACTGCCCCACTTTAAAGATGAGAAAGTTAAGGCCTGGGTACGTTTCCTACATCACACGGCTGTTTAGTTGGCCTGGGCCAGGTTTGTTGATCTCCTCCCCATGCTTCGCTCATTATACCTGCTCACCGGTTTCCAATAAATATTATTGAACGATGACTGAGGGAAGCGTGTGTGCTAAGCATCTTGCTGGATGCATTCAAAAGAATAAAATAGGGGGGCCTCCCAGACTGGAGGGAGATTAAGGGCTAACACTTGTGCCCTCTGATTGTGCCCCATTTTTATCTAATCCTTTAAAACGGGCATTATCATGATCATTTTAAAGGTGAGATCATTGAGTTCACAGAAATTTAGGGACTTGTCCCAGGTCCCACAGCTGGCAAGCCACGGGGCAGGGGCCCAGGGTTTGGGAGGTTGTGGGTTTGGGATCTGCATGGGGCCAGTTGGCCTCAAAGCCCACTTCTGGTCTGCCCCAGAAAGTTTACACTCAATCTCATAGAGATGACTGAAAACACAGGAAGGTAAGAAGGGACGTTACATTTCCCACTGCAGCTAGAAAATGTAAATGCCCCAGAAATTCACACACACGAAGTAAGTCAAGTAATGACCTTGGGAAGTCAGGGGAACGGTATCAGATAATAATTCCCCCATCAGTTAATATTCTTTACTCTGTCAGCGGGTCACCGGCAAGATCTCTGCTGGGTCCTTCATAATTTTGTAAGAATGTTTTTCAATTTCCCCTCAGTTTTGCTTGATATATGAGTCTGGTTTTTTTCTTTTTTGTTGTTATTTTTTAAAATGTTTCTTTATTGATGTAGAGAGAGAGAGAGAGAAAGAGAGAATGCAGGGGAGGGGCAGAGAGAGAAGGAGAGAGACAATCCCAAGCAGCCTCTGTGCTCTCAGCACAGAGCCTGCCGTGGGGCTTGATCCCACAGACTGTGAGATCATGACCTGAGCTGAAACCAAGAGTCGGACACTTAACCAACTGAGCCACCCAGGCGCCTCTGGCTTTTTCTTTAGATTCAAAATGGTCAACATGAGGTTAAGATATCATGTCACAACTAGATGCTTAAAAATAGCAGATTAAAGGGGCGCCTGGGTGGCTTAGTCGGTTAAGCGTCCGACTTCGGCTCAGGTCACGATCTCGCGGTATGTGAGTTCGAGCCCCGCGTCGGGCTCTGTGCTGACTGCTCAGAGCCTGGAGCCTGTTTCAGATTCTGTGTCTCCCTCTCTCTCTGACCCTCCCCCGTTCATGCTCTGTCTCTCTCTGTCTCAAAAATAAATAAACGTTAAAAAAAAAATTAAAAAAAAAATAGATTAAAAAAGCAGGCTCCGTTATTATAAACATAAAAAGCTTGGTGTTTTGATGCGAATAATTAATATGTAATTATAAGCCATATGCATATTATGTCTGCTATAATTAATACAGCAGTTAACAAAATATCATTTTTTTCAAAGAAAAATGAGATGTAAACTATCATATCAATATTTTGTTCATTTTTTTAACTTTCTCTTTAAAGTTTATATATTAACTTTGAGAGAGAGAAAGAGAGAGCTGGGGAGGGGCAGAGAGGAAGAATTCTAAGCAGGCTCCACACTACCGGCATGGGGCCCAATATGGGGCCCGAACTCAGGAACTGCGAGATCACGACCTGGGCCAAAATCTACAGTCGGATGCTTAACCGACTGAGCCACCCAGACGCCCCTATAAATATTTAAACAATACATCCGCTGTGTGGCCAGAACTATGGTCAGTGACCGGAAGTAGCTGTGTGCCTAGTCAATGACCATCTGCTTCCACCCCTCGTGGAAATCCAGCGTGTGGCCTTTCTAAATAACACCTTTTTAAAGGTTCATTACCACTCACGATCAGTGGTTACCAGATGTTTCGAGTTCAGAAACATTTTAAAGAAAAGATGGTGGGGCTGGGGGAGACACGAGAAAGCCAATTTCCAGTTTTGTAAACCTGTTCTGTAACTATGTTTTACAGTCACATCACACGATGGATCCTTGCAAATTCAGTGAATTAGAACACAGACATACAGCAACTGCTAGTCTGTAAGTATCACTCTGTGAAAATGTCACTATGCATTCTTTTTCTTCTGTCACTTTAGACTGGGAAAAGCTCTGTCACTCACCCATAATTGTTCTCAGGCAAACAATTAGCACCCTTTTCTACGTGGCCTACATTCAGCTTTCTCAGCCAGCTCTGGGGACAGTGTCCCTCTCTCCCCAACAGCGGGTGTCCCACACTCCTGCTGCGAATGTTTCAGACATGGAGATTCCCCCAAGGTCTTGCACACAACAGAGAGTAAGAAGGAAGGAAAGGAGCAAGGAAGGAAAAGGACAAAGAAAAGGGGAAGGAGGGAAAAAAAAAGAAAAAAGGAACCTATTCCAGCAATGACAAAAACTTTTAAAGTCTGGGAATGAGAATAAAGGAAATTGTTTATGCCAAAAATTGGCCACAGACGAACACAAGGCTTGGTCTGAAATCTGGTGACTCACTGACCCATATGTGATCAGGATTTGTAGGACACAGTCAGCGCTCATTAGCAGCTGGGACGTTTGCACAGTTACTGGAGGACGGCGTGTCCGGGGTCCCTCCCCCCCCCCCAGCCCAGTATTCACACTATTGGTCAGCCACTCTCCAGAGGGCCATCGGCTCACCTGTTTCTTCTTTCCTTAAAGACATCGCCAAAATGTTTTTCTCCTGAAAATCCCACTGTGAGAGGTCTTGTATTTTGGGGATTTTGTTCAAATATTTTATATTGCTATTCATTTCCTATTTTTCTGCCCTATCTGTCTAGCCAAACAATAAGGTTTTACTATTTTTTGTAACGTTTATTTATTTTTGAGAGAGAGAGAGACTGAGCACAAGCGAGGGAGGGGCAGAGAGAAGGAGACACAGAACCCGCAGCAGGCGCCAGGCTCCAAGCCATCAGCACAGAACTCGAAGCAGGGCTGGAACTCACGAACTGCGAGATCATGACCTGAGCTGAAGTCAGATGCTTTACCGACTGAGCCCCCCGGGGCGCCCCCATCATACAGTTTTAAAGAGTAGCATCCAGGCCTACTTAAGTGGCTTTGTGTTACTCAGACTTGCACTGAAGGACACAAATGTTTCAGCACTGCGCATTCTACCTGGTCTGACCTTGAACTGGAGGCACAGAAAACCTTTTGCCCACGGTAACAGCTACGTCTGAATGAATGCGTCTATGGTCCAGTGCTGTTCTGGGAGCAACGCAGCTTGATGACAATCGGAAGGTAGAAATAATAACTTCCATTTCATTACTCCCCATATTATACATGAAGAAACTGAGGCCCGAGATCCCCCTCAGCTAGCGCATGGCGGAGTGCGTTAACAGTGTGCCTGACTACCTTGAAATGCTGCCTTTATGTGACAAAATCCAGGTCAGCATAGACTGTAGGAGAAAACCTGTGGTTGGAGCAGTGCGGCAGGGGGATTAAACGTTTGGGCTGTGCCAGGGGAAGACCCGGGATCCGAATCTCTGCTTGGATTCTTAGCGGTTGTCTTTGGGCATTTTACTTATCGTTTTGAATCTCAGTTCTACCACCTGGAAAAGAAGGAATATTAGCATTTTCCTCAGATGCGCTCAAGAAATGAGAGGTATCATTACAAACCAATTTAGGAAATCATACTGGTTTTAATATATTCTAGTGCCAAAAATCTGTTTGCAAAAAAAAAAAAAAAAAAAAATCAAGCCCTGTAGATGAGGCGATATTACTGTGATTACTATCCCTTTGGGAAAATCTACAGAGTTTAGATACAGCCTTTTTTTTTTTTAATTTTTTTTTTAACGTTTTATTTATTTTTGAGACAGGGAGAGACAGAGCATGAACAGGGGACGGTCAGAGAGAGGGAGACACAGAATCGGAAACAGGCTCCAGGCTCTGAGCCGTCAGCACAGAGCCCGACAGGGGCTCGAACTCACGGACCGTGAGATCATGACCTGAGCCGAAGTCGGCCGCTTAACTGACTGCGCCACCCAGGCGCCCCAGATACAGCCTTTTAAAATATTCTATGGCTGGGGCGCCTGGGTGGCGCAGTCGGTTAAGCGTCCGACTTCAACCAGGTCACGATCTCATGGTCCGTGAGTTCGAGCCCCACGTCGGGCTCTGGGCTGATGGCTCAGAGCCTGGAGCCTGTTTCCGATTCTGTGTCTCCCTCTCTCTCTGCCCCTCCCCCGTTCATGCTCTGCCTCTGTCCCAAAATAAATAAAAAACGTTGAAAAAAAATTTTTTTAATATTCTATGGCTATTAATTTAAACAGTGAAGTTTGTTGAAAACTTTCTGCTTTTGGTTTGAAAAATCTAGTTTAGGGGCACCTGGGTGGCTCAGTCAGTTAAGCCTCCGACTCTAGATTCCGGCTCAGGTCACGATCTCATGGTTTGTGAGTTCGAGCCCCACTTCGGGCTCCACGCTGACAGTGCCGAGCCCGCTTGGGATTCTCTCTCTCCCCCCCCCTCTCTCGGCCCCTACCCCACTTGTGCTCTCTCTCTTTCAAAACAAATAAATAAAACTGAAAAACATAAAAATCTAGTTTAGTCTCCTAAAACATCTCCTCTGAAAGCACCAGAAAATATTTTTGAAGACAACGTCAGTAAAATCCCAGTAGGTAAACGGCCACACACCTGTCCTTAGTTCCTAACTGCTGGCACCTGTCCCTCTACCTTATTGTATAGTCCCCGTCCCCGTGGCCACTGTCTCTGCAGTACAATCCCGGGTGAGAGTGTCAAGGAACACGGGTACGAGAAAACAGCCACCGTTACTGACAGGCCATGGAGACTGGAGCCACGAGAAAGGGGTTTGCTGCCAGCCGCTTTTGCACCTTCTGTGTATAATAGGACTTTCACTAATATTTACTCGAAATAAAACGTCAAGCCTGGAAAGAGCACACTTTTCCTGATAGGTAGGTTCATCCTTGTATATGCTTATGGTACCTACTAACACGTTGCTTACAGGGCCTCAGAAGAGCCTTGTTTGAAGTCTGGTTTGTTAATTTGGTTTCATGCCCAGCTGGAAAGCCCCACAGAAAGTGTAGACGGTGGCCTGGAAACCCCAGCAGATAATCCAAAGGCGTCTGCAAATTAAGGTCAATTCTGCATGCAACTGTGTTCTGCAAACTAGTCGGGTTGTTTATTTTTTTATGCCCTCTTTCTTACTGTTTACATGTCATGTGGAAAACCACTTCCTGCAAGCTGTGTGTCCGGGCTGGGATTTTATAGAACACAGGAAATGAAGTCACCAGACCTATAGGCACGGGGGTATTTAAACACAGATGCAAAGGTGGAGACGAAGAAATGGAAATAAATGTGCTTCACGGTTGGCCAGGGCGCACAGAATCATTCCATTTATTTCAAACTTTGGACACGTGTGGGAACGCTATGTGACTCAGGGCTCTTCTGTGCAGCCGTTGAAAGATTACATAACAGGCAATTTTGACTTAAAAAGATGCTAACTACTCGAGTCTTTCAAACTTCTCGTTGTTTTATAATTGAATTGGCTGGTTCACAAACAGCACACTCTACTTCTAATTTTCAGTTTTAGCTCAAGCGAAAAGAGATGCCTTCTACCCAAAAACACCTCTCCTTACGTTCTGCCACTTGTGCTCAGATTCTTTCCCTCTGTTGGGTCAGATGGCCCTGCAAACAAATGACTTGTTATGAGCTTAAGGGGTCACAGAGAGAAACCAAGAATTATGTCCATGTAAATGTACATTTATTTTAGAATATTTGATTGAGGGGCACCTGGGTGGTTCAGTCGGTTGAGCGTCCGACTTCGGCTCAGGTCATGATCTCGCGATCCGTGGGTTCGAGCCCCGCGTCGGGCTCTGTGCTGACAGCTCAGAGCCTAGATCCTGCTTTCGATTCTGGGTCTCCCTCTCTCTCTGCCCCTCCCCGCTTGTGCTCTGTCTCTCTCTCTCTCTCTCAAAAACAAACATTTAAAAAATAAAATATCTGATCGGGATATAATATATGCCTACAGAGCATCAGACGCACCCTTTAAAAGCGCACCTTATTCAGTGGGGTCCGTACACTCCCAAGGCTGTGTGGCCATTACCACCATCTACTTCCAGAACATGCCTCACCCCCAAGGGAAAGGCCACACCGGTGAGAATTCACTCTCTGTCCGTTCTGTGCCCAGCTCCTGGCAATCATTTGTGGCTCCGCCCACCCCAGGCCCTTCATGTAAGTGGAATCACGCAGTGGGTGGTCACTGTGACGGGCTTCTTTCGCTTGGCATGGTCTTCTTAAGCCTCATCCATGTTGCAGCATGTTATCGGTGCTTCCTCCTTTTTATGGCTGAATAACCATGTTCCATGGTGTGAACATACGCCATTTTGTTGATCTATCTATCGGTAGATAGACATTTGGGCTGTTTCCACTTTGGTGCTATTCTCCCATTACTCCTATCAACGCTCCAATATGAGTTTTCACGTGAATGCACAATTTCAATGGTCTTGGGCATATATTTACTGGTGGGACTGGGAGGCCATAGGGTGTCTGTATGTTTAACTCTTCGAGAAACTGCCACACTGTTTTCCGTCGTGGCTGCACCATTTTGCCTTTCCCATCAATGGTGCACAAGGGGTTCCAATTTTTCCACGTCCTTCCTGGCATTTGATGCCTGTATATTTCATGTTAACCATCCTAATGGGTGCGAAGGAGTGTCTCATGGTGATTTTGATTTGCACTGACCTAGTGACTAACGGTGTTGAGCATCTTTTCATGTGTCTGTTGGCCATTTATTTGTATGTCTTCCTGAGAGAAATATCTATTCATTTTTAACTACTAACCATTTGTCCTTTTATTGTTGAGTCCAAGAGCTCTTTATATATTCCAGGCAGTAGATCCTGTGGTTTGCAAATATGTCCTCCCACCTGTGGGTTGGTCTTCTCATTTTGATAATGTGCTTTGAAGTACAAACATCTTTGATTTTGATGAGGCCTGGTTTCCGTTTGTTCCCTCGACGTCTGTGCTTTCACTGTCCTATGTAGGAAAGCATTGTCTATACTGAAGCCATACAGTTTACATCTATGTTTCTTCTAAGGGCTTTATAGTTTTAGCTTTTACATTAAGGCCTTTGATCTATTTTGGGGTAATTTTGGTATGTGGTATAAGGTAGTCATTTGTTTTAAATGTGCTCACTTGGGGCACCCGGGTGGCTCAGTCGATTGAGCATCCGACTTTGGGTCGGGTCATGATCTCACGGTTGGTGAGTTCCAGCCCCGCGTCAGGCTCTCTGCTGTCAGCACAGAGCCCGCCTCAGATCCTCTGTCTGCCTCTCTGCATCCCCCCCACTCGTGCGCTCTCTCTCTCTCTCAAAAATAAATAAACATTGCTTCATTTATCTCTCAAACATTTCCATATTTATAGGGAAATGCAAGATTATGCCTTAATAGCGTCAGAACACCTATGGGAAGAATCCTATCGTGTGGTATTTCGAAGAACTTTTGAAGCTTAACCTGTCACAAACAAATGACAAATACGTCAATAATGATAACGTAGCGCTAGAAATCCAAAGGGTACGAGATAGGGAGTCCAGACTGGTCTGTGAAATCAGTTTTCCTTGAACGTCAGCGAAGGGCAGTTAACGTACTAACCCCACCCAAAGCCTTGCTGCGTCCGCGTTTGAACCAGATTTTTCGATATGAAGCCAGAGAAACACTGTGACCGTGTAATCATCTTTGTTATTCTCACACTTTCCTCCCTTTGTCTAAATGAAAGCCAGACAAAACACACAGGCACTGAGTTCCACAAAGGCAAGTATGTTACATGCTAAGTGAAAACAGTACGAAGCAAACTGTCAAGTTCGTACGTGTATTTTGGTTTCTGGTCCACAAAGAATCTACATGAAACTGCGTCTTTTTCTTCATTACAAGTTAAAAAGTATCATGGAAACATTTCCACTTCAGCCCTGCTTATGAAGTATGTATATTCTAGACTAACGCTGCCCAGTAGCACTTTCTGTGATGATGGAATGTTCTAGATCTGTGCTGCCCATACGTGTGGCCATCATAGGGGGCTACCAGGTGCTTGAAAGGTGGCCAAACCAGCTGAGGAATTACATTTTTAATGTTATCTACTTTTAATTAAGTCAAATTCAAATACCCACAAGTAACTGACGGTTCCACCATCTGATAGCCAGAGTCTGGCCCCCGCCAAACCACGCACATGAATTTTAGACTCGACGGGGTGGTCCGTTGAAACTATAACCTGTATCAGGGGTGCCTGGGTGGCGCAGTCGGTTACGCGGCCGACTTCAGCCAGGTCACGATCTCGCGGTCCGTGGGTTCGAGCCCCGCGTCGGGCTCTGTGCTGATGGCTCAGAGCCTGGAGCCTGTTTCGGATTCTGTGTCTTCCTCTCTCTCTGCCCCTCCCCCGTTCATTCTCTGTCTCTCTCTGTCCCAAAAATAAATAAACGTTGAAAAAAAAAAAAAAAAGAAACTATAACCTGTATCAAAAAAGGAAAAAGTTGAGATATAGCGCTTGTGGTAATTTGTATTTGTTAATTTAAACAGTGATGCATGTTGCTAGAATCCCTTCCTTTTTCTCTGCCAAAGAAAAGAGTATATGCAGACTTCTGGCTAGATATACCCTATATGCTGCCAAGCGTGTAACTAAAATTAAGCAAAAGTTTAATTGCTAATAGTTTTTTTCTATACCCTGTGAAAATCTTGGAAAGCACATAATCATAGAAATCACATTCAAATAAAAATGTAAAAACATTAGCAAGTTTGTCTGTGAGCAGAGCGTCTCATATCTAAACAAAGATTATAGAGCATTTTCTAACACAGAATTGAGAAGAGAAAGGGGCCTCCGTGCTCTATTCTAAGAACTATCCAGCCCACTTCTTAGCACTTCAGCCTTTGTGAGTTTGTGTGCGCGATCTAAATATAACAAGCTATTCACATAGCACGCTACCCTCAAGCATCGTGGGGGACTCTACAGACACCAGCTCCTTGTAGATGAAAAGACTGTCCTTAATCTATAATGTGATTGATTTTTTTCTTATGATATAATTCCAGAAAGTACTCATAGATATAGTAACATCTGAAGAAAACAATTTCTCTGCTCAAAAAAGGAATCCTGGCGAGATCTTAGTTTCAATCTCCATGAGAACATTACAATAAAAATATTACCAAATAAAAACAAAGCAAAGCTGAATGCAGAATTACAAAGAAAAAAAAAAGGTAAGCTTTTCTTCTCAGGACTAGAAAAAAGAGTCCCAAGCCCTAGGAGGGCCCACTGACAGTGAATCAAAGTGTCACATCAGATGGCGTCACATCTCTGAGCGCTCAGGGACTTAGGAATCGTCAAGGGACATCTGCTTTGTTAAAAAAGAAAACAAACACACAGAGAGGTGTTGCATGGAAAATGCTAGTCTCCCTCCCAACCCCCAATCACCATATCCACTGCCGAGATAAAACCACATTTTCCTTGTATCCGTCCAGAATGCTCTCTGTATGGAAATTTATATGTAACAGGCAGCCTTCTAGTTCAAGAAGCTATGTAAGTTTCAGGGGCTTGAAGCTATGCTCTGAGTTTCCGTCCTAGAAACAATGGAGTCACTTTGGACTCTGTTCACAGGACACACAGCTTGTCCTTCCAGGAGGGTGTCAGGGTCACGGCTCCGGGTTCATCATCCCTGCTCTAAAGGTGTTTACCAGCCTTCAAGCTGGCCTCTCCACCGTCCTCCGTGTCCCCTCGGAGGATGTCACTTCACGTGGATGTCACTTCATTCTCTAACCACTGATGTCATGACTTCAGCACAGGGGAAGGGCTAAGTGAGGAACAGAAAGAGCTGGCCGCCCCAGCCCAGGTGCACACGGCCCCCTCACACGCACCCCTGCAGGTCCCTCTAACCCCACCAACAGGCCTGCAAGGTGTGCCCTCACTCCTCGCCCGAGGCCTGTGCTCCCCGGGGGACACAGTCCTCCCCGGGGGACACGGTTCTCCCCGAGGGACACAGTGCAGGTGGCAGAATCTGATTTATAGACAGAGGTGTCAAGGGCAGGGCTCATGTTTTGTCACTATTTCCGTCTGTCGTGCCCAGTACGACCTATGACTGAAAGACAGGACCCCAAATAGACGCTGCTTCTGTACTGACTGAACTGTGGGGAGCCCCAGGGACCCCCACAGGGGCCGCTCTGTTACCACAGAGTGGAAGAAACCTGAGAGTTGAACCGGCTTCCCTCTGTGGCCCCTGCAAGGCCCGGGGGCCAGAGATGGTTCCGTCAGCTGGCCACACACGCTGGCCACCGCGGGGTCTCAGCGGCCTCACGGCTACCAGTGTGGCTCTGGCCACATGTCTCCGGGCCCTGCAGACGGGAGCGAGGCCCGGCTCACGGGCGCATCCCTGAACCCCCAGGCCCGACAGCCACCTTCTGATGAGGGGCAGCGGCCTGGTGGAGGTTTCTGCTGACTCCCACTCATTTCCTCCAACAACCTTACTACGTTGGTCAACAATTCTGCAAGGGAAACAGGAATACATCTGTGAAAATGGCAAAAAATGTAACTCCCAGATCCTGATCTCACGTGGATCAAATCTCCGGTGTAAAAAGAGAAACCAAATGCAAACGAAGCAAAAGGAGAATCTGGATGGGGCGCCTGGGTGGCGCAGTCGGTTAAGCGTCCGACTTCAGCCAGGTCACGATCTCGCGGTCCGTGAGTTCGAGCCCCGCGTCAGGCTCTGGGCTGATGGCTCAGAGCCTGGAGCCTGTTTCCGATTCTGTGTCTCCCTCTCTCTCTGCCCCTCCCCCGTTCATGCTCTGTCTCTCTCTGTCCCAAAAATAAATAAACGTTAGGGAAAAAAAAAACAAAAAAACAAATTTTCAAAAGGAAAATCTGGAAAGCCCTGCGCCCCTCCCCCGCCTCAGTGAGGCTCCAGCTCAGAAGCTGGTGGCAGCACCGGGGGGAGTCTGTGGACCCCCCCCGGCCCTGTCTGCACGAGGACACCGCGGGGGCCTAACCACAGCCACGCCCGGGCTAACTCCAGTGGCCACCGGCCGTGGACTGAGCCCGTGTGACCCGCACAGGGCCGGGGCTGGGCGGACAGGCCCACAGAGCGTGGCCCGGCGGATATTCACCATACGTATGTTATTGGGCTTGAAGTGCTTCTTTAAAAGATCCGCCTGCAATGTTCGTAGTTCCGCGAGACTAAAACAATGTTTAACCCTGATAACATCTTATGGAAACAATGCGAAAATGCTTTTGGGCCCAGCGACAAGGCGAACAATAAAGCATTGTATGGTTTGAAGAAAGTCCGGCAAGGAAACTACCCCGCTTTCCAGGGATTACGTCTAGAGCTCCGGGGAGAAGCGCTTCAGTTATTAAACGCAGCCTAGTTAGGCTAAATGCTCCTTTTATGGCCCTCAACGCTTTTACGTCCGCCTGCCTCGTCTAGCAAAGCCCTAGAACATAAGGGAAAGAGCCCAAGAGCTTGAACCCCTCCTCCCAACCCTTTGCTTCCTAGGTCTGAGTTTCTGTGTCACATTGGAAGTTCTAGAGACGGCCCTCAGCCCCCTGTCCTCTGATGCTTTCTATGTCTTTCCGAGCTTCCCGTCTCACCTGTAAAGAGGACCGGCTTAGCCCCAGGGGTGCAGCCTTACCTGGGTCACCACTTTCCCTCTCTGGGTCTCTCTGTCTTCATTTGTACACAGGGTCCCTCCCCTGCTCTGTGATCTAATGATTATCATCATTTCTCATTACATATTTGAATGGGAACTTTACTCCCCAAACGAATCTACTTAGGAGAAGACAGTTTCCGGTTTCCGGGGACAAAGGCTGGGACTCTTTCTTTAGCATAACAAGGGAGGAAGTCTGTGCTCCATTTTGCTGGGAAGCAAGAACTCGTGATGGAGGGAAAATCTGTAGGTCAGGGTATTTCAGAAGATGCAAAATTTTAGCGTCTGGAGGCGCCCACGGTGAAACAGGCCGACCCCTTCCAGCCTTGCAACATGCGAAGGTGTAGGAATGCATCTGGCCCCCAAACCACTCTTTTCACAGACATCAGCGAAGGGAGTTCTTTACCCACAGTTTCGTGATTCCTTCAGCAGACTCGTTCTTGTCATTTCCCTCGGCCAGATCCTTTTCTTAAGTCGATAGGCAAAATGATCTGTGAAAACACGTATCCACACTCCGAATTTTCATTTCAAATGCCTTCGGGTTCAAATCAGTGAGCTTTTGCTCACTGTTTGTCTACTCAAACGGCACAAATGATTGTTTTAAAATATGCTCATGCATACCTGGTCTCTTACCTCTTGGCAGAAGAAATAATCCTTTTTGTGCTCGAAAATATCATTTCTCTTATTTGTTTAAGCAATCAATGCATGTCAACATTACGAGTCCTCTTAGAAGTTTCCACGTCTGCAATAATGAAGGAAGTTTGCCTCGTGTTGCTATGACAGAAATGTCTGAAAAGTTGATCTTATGTTTTGTGACGACAACGTGTTCCCCGTTGCTTGACTGTTTCTTCCCATATTCTCAACAGTATAAACTTTAGAAGTTAGAAAGTACTTCTAATTTCCAAATGTTTATTTTTTTTCTTTCTATGGATCACATTTTGGAAAAGTTCAGATCCTAGGTTTAGTGATTTTGGTGAGGACATAGCCAAAACTAAAAATAAAGAAGAAAAGAGGCTTCTGCTCTAAATGAGTTCCCCACTGATAAAAGGCTAGCTTGGGTTAATTCGTTTATTGTCAAATTTTTCAGGTGACAATCTCCTAAGAAGCAGGTAAGAGAAGGAAGGAAAGGCTTTCCGGAATTTTAACCACGGCTGACAGCAAAAATATCTGTCAGTGTGACAGTAAGTAAATGGAAAAGAAAAACCCATACAATCTAGATATAACAACTCAGAACCACACAGGGCCATTTGTAACAAGGAAAAATCACCCTTACCCCTGGAAAATCTTCAAAGAGATGTATTACAACCAATCATGCGATGCAATAAGCAGGCTCAACATGTTTTGTTTTTTCTTTCCTTTTTAAGGTTGAGAAGTGTTTACGACGTCATTTTGGAAAAACTTCCTTCAAAACTTTTCAATTAAAAAAAGATCTGGCGATTGTGTCGGAAATTCACTTGCCTGTTACACCAGCGTCTTTAAGAATCTCCAATGAGGGGCCTTTCCAATTTAAACACTCTCCCCTGAAGGCCAAATTGGAAAAAAACAACAACACTACAGCAGAATGTCAGCGAAACGGACAGAACTTCTAGATGTGTAAAGGTAAAATGAACGTGACTTGGACAGAATTATCTTTGACTTTTGTACTTCCTTTGCATTTCAAGTCCCTTTTGAAAGTGACTATTTAATACGAATAGTTTTTCAATAACAGGAATTAGAATGTTAAGGGGACAAAGCAAATTGTGGGGACACAGAAATAATCGTGTGTTGTTATGCGTATTTTAAAAGCATGCACAAGAGACTCCATGTTGCTCTTGAATACACACATAAAAGTTAAACGGAAATGAACACACCAGGTCCCTAAATGCCACTGCTTCTGGACCACCTTCAGGAGGCGGCTGGGAAGGTCAACAAGATCTTTAATGTTACTGATAACTTTCCTTCACCTGGAACAAAGGATCACGACATGGAAGCAAAAGTGACAAGATTAGAACTCTTCATTCCAGAGGGTTGGAGTACAGCTCTCTGCTTAATTATTTACTTTTACTTTTTTAGGTTTTTTTTTTTGTTCCTTTAATAATTCTATTAAAAAAAAGAATTCCCAGAGAGCTCACCAAAGCAGTAGCTCTGGGCAATGAGTTTTCAGAACTTTTCAGAGACCAGTAACTTTATGTGGGGCATCTCTCTGAATCACCATTTAGAAAAGAACACGAAACACAAACACAAGCATCTGTGAAATGCCTTTGGGCTGAGTGACAAGAGAGCTGGCGTGCCTTACCGGTGGGCTTGTAAAACAATCCATAGTCTATCAAATGGAAACGTGAGTATTTCCAGAGAGCCAAGTGAAAAAGAAAAAAAGGCTCCTACTCTATCTCAGTGATTGTATCAAGTCGATGAGGGCAAACAAAGCACACCCTTCAGAAGCAGGTCAGAGGAACGGCCTGTTGCTACAACGAGGAGTCGGTGTGGCCATCGCCGCTGGGAGCCAGAGGCCAGGTAGTCCCGAACTCTCCAGAACATGGGCGTCTTCCTACCGGAGCTCTCTCTGCGGCACAATGGCATCTGCCCGGACACTTCCTTAGCAACCATTTCACACCCTGACTTTGAAATCATCCACTATTTTGGCAACAGGATGAGAATTCGCCGTTCATGAACTTCTAAAAGGTCATCGGCTGAAAACAAGCCTGTTTCCTTTGACTCACCCCCTTCCTTATTCGGGAAGCCTACCCATCGCACTGAAGACAAAACCTCACTTCTTGAGGAGCAAATAAGGCACTTGCTGCATTTCTGAAATGGGGACACAACATTTTATTTGGGGGAGATGAGAAAAAAATATCCTGGTGTCGACTGCCCACGCTTTCTTACTCTACTGTTGATGGAAGGCAAGAACAACACGTGGAAAGCAAACCATTTTGTCTAAACAATTTAAAACTTTTATGGTTTATCCTCAATGTCGGTTATTAAAGTATACTTATAAATCTCATACTTTGCAAAAGTACACAGGTAATTGATATTAAACTTTTAAAAAAATTTATTTATCTATCTTGAGAGAGAGAGAGAGAGAGAGAGAGCGGAGAAGGGAAGGGGGGGGGAGAAGAGAGAGAATCCCAAGCAGGCTCCACGCTATCAAAGCAGAGCCCTACTCAGGGCTTGATCTCACAAACTGTGGAGCCATGAGATCATGACCTGAGCTGAAATCAAGAGTCAGACACTTAACTGATTAAGCCATCCAGATGCCCTGATATTTAACTTTTAAGTAGTATTCGGATTTAAGACTTACATTTAATTTTCAGAGAAAAAAAAAAAAAAAAAGGCCAACGATTGTATTACTTCCAGAAAGGGACTGTCTCATATTCTTGCAAAACTCATTTGATAATAAATTCAATCAGCTTCCACATTGCCAGAGTCTTCAAACAATTTCACCAGGTAGTTTTGAGAAGACACAGGAGAAATTTGCTCATAGTATTGAGCTCCTTTTATTTATTAACTATTTTCAAAACATCCTATGTGATGAGAAAAAAATACCAAAACTGTTTCTTACCAAAGATTTTTAGCTGTGAAATTCACGCTAATTAAAATAAGCTTATTTTTAGATTGGTTCTTGTTAGCTCTTTAAATCAAGTAGCTTTTTCAGGCTAATTATGTATATGTATAACACACATGTAAATTTTTCCAAAGCATAAAAAGGCAACAAAAATAAGAAAATCTGAGAACGCCCGTAACATGTCTCCCTGCTAGTGAATTACAGTCACGTCCAAACAGACTCAAGACGTTCAGAAGTCGGGAGGCACCTGGCTGGCTCAGTCGGCGGAGCCCATGACTCTTGACTTTGGGGTCACGAGTTCAAGCCCCGAGCTGGGCGTACAGATGACTTAACTGAATAAAACTTTAAAAAAAAAAACCCTCCGAAGCTGATATAACCACGGGTCACTTTGGCCCATTTCCACGGAAGCACATACAGTGGTAAAACACAGAAGGCAGATGAACGTTCTGTAAATAAAAGAGTTGTTGTCATTCCAACTCCTTACAAAATAGGGCATCATTTTTTGATGTCCGTGCTTTCCGTCCCTCCTTCCGTCCCTCCCGCCCTCTCTCCCTCCCCCCAGGGCCTTGTTTTCAGCTCTGAAAACGTCCAGGGGTCTGATCCCGGCCCCGTGAGAGACTCACAGGTGAGTCAGCAGAATGGAGGGGAGTTGGCAGACAACTTCCATGTTACAGATGGGAAACTGAGGCCCGGGGCTGGTGAGAAACCGCCCCAGGCTGACCCAGTCGGCACCAGGGCCCTGGCTGTTTTTCTCTCCAGGGAGGGATGCGCGTCATAAAGTCAACCCTACGTATCTGTGTTTTTTTTCTCTCATGCTCTTCCCTTTACAAATAAGGAGAAGTGGATTTGGCATGTGGCGGTGGGGAAAGGAGGATCTGGAAGCTGCTCCCGGGATCTCTAAAACACATGAATGCCCGGCATGCCCGCTCGTTTCCTGAAGAGTGGTGTGCAGCCCAGAGGGAGAGTGCCCACTGACCTCGGCTCTCCTCTGGAGGCCCCGCACTTGGGGACGTGGGGAGCAGAGAAGCTGGCACTCTGGGCCGGGTGGCCAATTTGCTGCAAAGTGGCCCAGGCCGCATTCGAGTAGCAAGAAAGCTTGGCTTTTGCCAGCATGTGTACTGATGTGAGGTGATGTGGAGGCATGACCCGCCAAGGGTCATGGGTCCCAAGGGACGCAGCGGCCGGTTTTTCTGTCGAGGAAGGAGTTGTTGTAGCTGCGGTTTTCACACACGACCCTTTGCTGAGGACTGGCCGTGACAAGGCACACGATCTAACGGGTGAGAAGACAGCCAGAATCTCATCTTGGCCGTCGGCGGCAGTCTGTCTCCAGGAAGGAGGGAGCGAGATGCCGACTTATTCTAAGCAAGACGGCGGAGCTGTGCACTTTCTCTTGAATGGACAGAAGTGCTCTCTTGTACTCTAGAGAAAGTGCCAGACGTGCAAACCTACCCTGAAGCCAACTAGACAAGATAAGGGGCATTACATCTGAGTGTTTTATTCTGTGGTATTGAATACACACAAGAGCATGCAGGTAGAAACACAGAGGTAAGTCATAAAGCACGAAACTAAACTGGCCGCCAAGAGTCACGCGCAGGGCGGGAACAGGAACGTTTCCAGGGTCATTGCAACCTCGGCCTGCTCCTCCTGGCCTGTCCGCCTCCTCTCGCCAGAGGACCTCAGTTTTTAACATTTGTGTTCAACCTGTGATGGGGCACATCCGGAGGGGCATCTATGCTCTTCAGGGTCAGGTGCAGAGGGTTCATTGACAATGTCCTGGAAGGGAGCTGGACTCGGCAGGGCCAGGAGGAAGAGTGTGTGACGTACAGAGGGTAAAACGTGAGCACAGAAAGAAGAGAAATGTGTCAGGGTGAACGCAGACGACTTCAAATTGTTCCAGAGCTTCTCCCCTACCTCCTCGGAAACTTCCCTCGTTTTACCCCCTCCTTCTTGTGTCCACACCTCTCTTCTACTGGCTCGTTCTTTCCCGTCCACAGAGTTTCAAGGTCTCCACTGTTCTGGATGTCCTTTCAGCTCCACGGAAGCTCTGCAGGGGCTCGCTGCCCCTACCTTATTCTCCTCCCCACTCCCCAGGTTGACTCTAGGCTAGAGAAAATACCACCTGCCTTGCAGGCCACTGGTGTTCACCTCATCGACTGATGGAAAGGCTCCTTGGATCTGATATTCTTGGGCCTTCTGGAAGCTCCTCATTTCATTGCCATAAAGCTGGCCTTACTGGAATGGACTCCAGTCTCTCTAAACCTCCGTTTCCTCATCGCACCTTCAGAAATGGATGCTCCTCTACAGCCTGTTGAAGATCCTCTGACTTTCTCTGCTCGCTCCCTTCACACGAGTTTTGTCTGTTCTCATAGCTTCAGCTCCATGCCTCTGTTCATGACTCCGATTAACGTATTTTTTCTCCCCAAGCTCTAGCCTCTCTGACCACATCCCTGGTTTTCACCCCCGTCTGGAAACTCCAACACCACCTCAAAATCAAGCTATTTAAATTGTACAATGTCATTTGTGTCTTGTAAGTCGTTCTCTGTTTTCATGTCCAAGATGATACCCTTAGAAACTACTTTGGTACTTTTTAAAATGTTTGTTTTAAGTGGGCTCCATGCCCAACATGGGGCTTAAACTCACGACCCTGAGATCAAGAGTTGCACACTGGGTCATCCAGGCATCCTTCGAAATTGCTTTTGCATCTAAAATCTTCCTCACCCTTGACTTGGTCCATCAGAGCAAGCCCAGTCTTTCCTTCCGCTGTGTAACGTCATTTCCAGGCACTCCTTCCTGCCCAGCCTCCTTTCCACGCTCCCAACTCAGATGTGCACTCCGATGTGCACGCAACGGGCCCTCTCTGGTCCATTCCCTTATGCTAAGGCCACCAGGTTTCTTTCCTAAGGAACCACTGAAGTTCTCTTGTTCATAAACTTCAGAAGGAAGCCTCCGCAGTCTTAGCAAACCCATCTTACTGGCCTTTTGTCCATCACTTACCAAAATCAATGTGATATCCATGCACCTGGGGCAACTTGTTTTCCTAGAACATTTATTTTCATTGTTTCCCTTTCTTTTCTTTTTCCGGGGCATTACTTATGCGTGGGATGCCTTTCATCTCATTATCATATTTATCAGTCCAAAAAAATTTGAGGTGACTGCTGTCTGTAAGTCACTGTCCATGGTCTTTGGTAAAGACAAATTCAGTCTAAGTTGACAAAGATGAAACTTACAAGCAATATAACATAGTGGTAGAAAGAGTGCTGTTTTTAAGCCCTGAGAGTTTCCACTTTCAGGTGAGAAGGAGTGAATATATCCTCCCTTGTCTCTTTTGCTAAATGCAGCTATAAAACGCGGACAATGCGAATCAATAAACTATTTGTGGTCCCTGAAAATTACACAATAGTGGGTGGATTGAGAAAAAAAGACCAGGATTTGAAATACCCCTGGAGAGGTTGAGCTAACCCATTCCACACCCACCCCACCCCACCCCGTATTCCCCATGCGAGCACAACACAGCTGATACCTCGAGGAAGGTGTCCGATGCCTGGTCCCTAGATCTGCTCGACAAAGGGAGCATCAGGAAGCCCTAATGCGAAGGGAGACTGTGGGAATGACGTCGCTTTTCCTTGCCTCTGCTCCCCAGGCCCCAGGCCATCTGGTGCTGCCGGTGGTGCAGGCAGACTGTCAGACTCACAGGGCATCCGGAGCCCCCCTGGAGTCAAAACTCTGAGGGCTGAGATCTCCCTGCAAACAGTGGAGCCATGATCCCATGACAAGGGGTAAACTTCCCCTGCCCTTTTCTCTTTTCATCCCCCACCGCTTGGCCCACACAAGAAGCCACACGCAAGATCCAGTCCAAAAATCACTCAGCACACAACACCCAGGAAAACCTCAACCTGCGTGAGAAAAGACGGGCAACCAACGGCAAAGCAGGAATGGGACGGGGGTTGCTATTCAAAGGCGTCAGGTTATCCAGAGGGACATCTGAAACCCGGAGAGGATCCGGACGACCACGGGGAATTCTTCATTTACCTTATACGAGAGGTTCCATGCTGGCTGCAGTACGTTCCCTGCCTCGGGACAGATGCCTGTTCTTGCCTCCAGTCAGAATGTTCCATTGTCTTTCCCACCCTCTCCCTGTATTCCATATTTTCCCCTTCTCAGATTATTTCCATTCGTGCCTCTAAGCCGGGCAAGTTTGCATTCAAGGGTGAAGTGCCTGGAGTTCTCCTAAGAAAACTAAAATTTAACAATAATAAAAATAATCTTGGCCAGTATTTTTTTTTTTTTGCCTAAACATTTGGTGTGAAAATGCAATAAAATGCAGTAGTCTTTAATATTCAAAAAGGCCAGTCGTTTCCTTTCAAAACGTAATTGAAAATTTTCATGCTTAATGAATCCCAATATGTAAAGTAATTAATAGAGACGCCGAATCTAGTAAAGTGTCAAAAACGAGTTTATAGCCAAAACGAGTGTATCATGAGAGAACAGTTAATCAATCCCTAATGTGATTAATTTGTGATGCTGCGCTTTCCGGATGATACATTAGAGTCTGTGTTATATAAAATAGGAATACACATGACAGCAGAAGGTAGAAATGGTAAAGTAAGATAGCGTAGTCATACCGATGCCCAGAAAATGTCCCGTCAGACCTTGGGTTCCCGGGACTACTGATAGCGAACTTGAGGGGCACACAGCACGCTGCACGTTTAACAATGCCTGAAGAAAGCATCACCTATGAGAATTTATTTGGACCATCTCTGTGCTCTTTCTAGTTGCCAGATTCTCACACTAAATAATGGCTGAGCTCATATTATGTGCACAGGGCTGGGCCTAGTCTTCCCGTTGGCTGACTTTGCATGAGGTCTTGGGCTCTCTTCTGTTGTATTTAATATCATTTCTTTTTTTTTTTTTCATGTTTATTTATTTTTGAGAGAAAAAGAGACCGCGTGATCAGGGGAGGGGCAGAGTGAAAGGGAAACACAGAATCCGAAGCGGGCTCCAGGCTCCGAGCCGTCAGCACAGAGCCCGACGCGAGGCTCTAACTCACAAGCCATGAGATCATGACCGAGCCGAAGTCAGATGCTCAACAGACTGAGCCACCAAAGCGCCCTGTGCTTAATATCATTTCCGATCATGACTGTGTCTCTACTCAGTGTTTGCCTCGTGATTGCTTAACTTTCTCTATCCATTTGGCATCTGACCACTGTCTGGCTCATCTCTGGTTTAAATTTGCTCCTTATTTGGTGCACTCAGCCCCAAGTCTGGGTGTTGATAAATGAACCAAAGGGCAAAGAGATATAAAGGCAAGAAATGATATTACCAGCTCAGGGGTTGAGCTGAGTTGATAAAGGAAATAAAGTATACACACACTAACATCACATTATGGTGAGCACCTGTGGTTGGCAGAATGACACCTCCCCGCCAAAATGTCCACATTCTAATCTCTGGAACCTGTGAATGGTTCCTTCCTTGGTGACAGGAAATGTGAGGGTATGATTACATTAGGGACCTTGAGATGGGGAGATTATCTTGGATTATCCCAGTGAGCCCAGTGTAACCACGAGGCTCCTCAAAAGTGAAAGGTGATGTCAGAAAAGGAAGCAGAGGGAGATGTGACTCCGGAAGAGGAGGTCAGGGTGATTTTATGGAGGGAAGACTCCATAGGACATTGCTGGCTTTAAAGACGGAGGAAGGAGCCACAAGCCAAGCAACACAGGTGGTCTTTAGAAACTCAAAAAGCCAAGGAAACCAATTTTCCTCTAGAGACGCAAGAAGGAACACTGCCTGCCAACAGCCTGTCGTTGGACTTTTAACCCACGGAACTGTAAGACAATAAATTTATGCAGTCTTAGGCCCCTACATCTTTGGTTAATTGTTATTATATCAGCCATAGAAGAATAACAGAATGTCCCAAATATTAAGGGCAAAAAAATTCCGATTGAGGAGAAAGACTCAAGAATCTGGGATGGAGGTAGTCGATTGGCTGGTGACACTAAGCATAATCTGAAAGTTCTTCTTTTTTTTTTTTTAAGCTGAAAGTTCTAATTAAAGAATGTTCGCCTTGAATTCTTTAAATCAAAAGTTTCTTAATAATTCAAAATCTAATCACAAAGTTAGCATATAGCTCGGTAAAAGGACTAAGTCACGTGACTCACTGACAAGTTAATTGTCCTCGGGGATTTTACTGCCATCCTCCTCATGAATTTGATTTACTGTTTCAGAGAAATCATATTGCTAATTTAAGACTCCCTCACAGGCATTGCCATAGACATCCCACCTCACTGCAATTTACAGAAATTTACTTGGTCCTCGTAACTGAAAGTCACAGTATAACCTACTCAGAGGGTCCAGAGCAGGGCCAAGGTGTGGGAAATCTGATCAAGTGAATTACCAGCTGCCTAAAACAGGCTGAGCCCAGGGGCTCTGATCTGACGTGTAGACGGGTTGCACTCTGAGCTGGAGATCAACACGGTTTCCCTATTTTTCACTTGACCTTCAGAGATGAACACTGGACTCAATTATCTAACCCTCCCCCGACATTTCCTGTGGAACTTGGACTTCTGCTAACTCGATTCATCATATTTCCCTTGGGTCCACGTATAACGTAGAAACCATCATAAATGAGTTTTGAAACTAAAACGCCCATTCAGAGGAATATTGAGAACTACTCTCACTGGGCACCCAGTGACGTACTTACTGGTGCAACAGACCAGTCCTTGCAGAGGCATCGTGACTTAATCGACACACATCATGCGGAGCAGGAAATCACACAACACATTCCAAAAGTCAAGTTCAATTTTTCGTGTAGGGATTCTGCACAATTTTGAAAATGCTCTCGATACAAAGAAAAGAAGAAAGTGATCTATCCAAGAATAGACTTGTATGCTGTTTTCACACCACTGCATTTCTTGAACAATTACCTTGTACTGCTCTCTGATGTTCCACACGTACTTTTCTTGCCTTAGAAATTAACAGGTATATGACTTACATGTGCTAGAGAATTATGTAGCCCTCCGAAGCAGTGACCGTTTTATGGCTGCCTGGTGATATGAAATAATGTTTGAAATATTTTATTCCGTTAGCATATATTGGTAAGTTGATGCTCTGCCTGAAACTCATTACTGAAGAGATTAAAATCATCAAGGTTTCACCCCATCTGTCCACCTGCACATTCCCAGGTAGCTGTTACAGAATGTAATGGAAATTACTAGCACAGCCATAATTTTAGTCCTAATGCCTTAATATTATGTCTTATTAGTCACACTAGGATGTGTCCTCTTTATTAAAAAAATTTTTTTTTAATATTTACTTATGTTTTGAAAGAGAGAGACAGAGGGTGAGCGGGGGAGGGGCAGAGAGAGAGGGAGACACAGAATCGGAAGCAGGCTCCAGGCTCCGAGCGGTCAGCACAGAGCCTGACATGGGGCTTGAACTCACAAACCGCGAGACCATGACCTGAGCTGAAGTCGGATGCTTAACCAACTGAGCCACCAGGCACCCCAGGATGTGTCCTCTTCAAATGTTGGGAGCTCGGGGCGCCTGGGTGGCGCAGTCGGTTAAGCGTCCGACTTCAGCCAGGTCACGATCTCGCGGTCCGTGAGTTCGAGCCCCACGTCGGGCTCTGGGCTGATGGCTCAGAGCCTGGAGCCTGTTTCCGATTCTGTGTCTCCCTCTCTCTCTGCCCCTCCCCCGTTCATGCTCTGTCTCTCTCTGTCCCAAAAATAAATAAATGTTGAAAAAAAATTTTTTTAAATGTTGGGAGCAGGTCCTTTGAATTTTTTGCTTCCACCAGAGCATGTAACATGGCTCACTTTCACTCTTTCGTGCCATGTCTACAGAATGAATGAATCAAGAAGCAGAAATGTATGCATTGAAAAGGAGGCCACTTCCTCAGACAGAGGCTTTGTAGCAGTTTGGTGATTCTGTTATAAGCATAGGTTCTAGAGTACTGACGGGCACTGATCACAGAAGAGAAGACCCTTTTCGAGAAGGAAGCTTTCTTTCCCAGAAGCACAGAAGGAAAGCATAAGAGCCTGGTAGGATTACTGGTTTAGAGAAAACTCACATTTGGAACGAACCAGAATGCATGCTGTACAAAGCCATGGCTGGCTGTGGACAGGTGAGTTTAAGGCATCTGCAGACACATAGTTGGAGATCCAGAAGGACTGGAAGAACGCATCTAGCTCAACCCCACTCATTTTAGAGAAGAGATAACTAGAATAAACGAGGTTAAGTGACTTGTCAACTTCAAACCGCTAGTTAACTTGAGTGGCAGGAGCAACTCAGATCGGCTGACATGAGATGAACGGACTGGTGTCAGGAGAAAGCAAGAGGAGGCCATGAGAACATGCCTCCTAATTCATTGGACCTGTGATACTCCATTTCAGTTCAGTGAAACTCTGTCCATTGGCCCTCTCGGCTATTTATCAACAACCCCCCTCACATGTCCACCTTCCTGGTATTTGCTTTCTCCTTTCTCCTTTTCAACATTAACTTCCCGCTTGCTCTCTGACGACACTCGTCTTTCTTGTGACAATTAAATCCTTTCTTCTCCTTTCCAATTTTAGCCCGTTCCACAAAGGAAAGGAAGTTAGGACAACTGAAGAAATTTAAATAATTCAAACGCCAAACTTTGAATATGATAGAATATAAACTAATAGACAAAACAATTCATATTGTCCCCATTTTTAATAGGAGTTCAATGTAAACAGTAGCAAATAATGCCAAATCTCTTACTTCAACATGCACTTGAACATCACCTTTCAGACAACAGTCAGCTCAAACGTCTCCAATAACTTTGCTATTATTTTGTTCTCTCCCATGCAGACCACGTGGGATATGGGGATAGCCCGGGGCACTGGAACAAGGGAGACTGAGTTTGAGATGGGAATTGTGTACAGAGAAGAGGGGGTGAACACAAACACAAGGGGCTGCCAGGGTAAAATTGCTTTCGTGGGTCAGGTCCCATTAACACAGATCAAACAAGATCAAGGCGCAGCTGGGCTGGGACTCTTCAGTACCTGGGAGAGTTCCTGGTGGTTTGGTATCTGGGGAAGACCCGAAGTGAATGTGCCCCTTTACCCCCAAAAGTCTCGAAGGCCCTCTTCCATTAGGACGAGTCCTAACGCCAAAGAGGAAGGATAGATTATCATCCATTCAAACATCAAGATTTAAATTTGGTGGGAGAATCCAGCCTTCTTGTAAACTTCAAAAAGACTAATTCCTTCATCTCTGCTTTACTTTTCATAAAATATTAGGCATTGGACAATTTAGGCAACTGTCAGACCTCAGTCTCCTAATCTGGAAAATGGGCAAAGAATACTTCCCTCATAGGGTTGCCACCAGAAGGGAGGGAGGTTATGCACATTAAATGCCTAACACAATGTTGACCATATACCTCCTCAGTAAATCATAAGTCACTCTTCCTCTTCTTCCCTCTCTCTCTCTTTTTTTGCCATCTACTTCTTTTCTAAATTGGAGGCAGAAATTCTGATAAAGCAGAGACTTTAAAATTAGCTTGACCTTTGATTCCATAGTTAGATCTAGTTGATTAAACAAAAAACTCAAGTTACCTAGTTGATAAAATTGAAAAAACTCAAGAGAGTTCTTCATTACTATCATAGATACCCTCACAAAGACAGTTAAACTTAATTTTTAAAAGTCTTAACGATGCAGCGCCTGGGTGGCTCAGTTTGTTTAGTGTCCGACCTTGGCTCAGGTCATGATCTCGAGGTTTATGGGTTCAAGCCCCCCATCAGACACGCCGCTGTCAGCACAGATCCCGCTTTGGATCCTCTGTCCCCCTCTCTCTGCCCCTCCTCTGCTCATGCTCACTCTCTCTCAAATTGAATAAACATTAAAAAAATAATAAAAGTCTTAATGATTAAAACCATCATTATTGTTGTTATCGTGCCTTTATTTATTACATCAAATTCTCATCCACTTGGCATTACCAAAATTTAAGAGCCTCTAAATCCATTGCCTGTAAGAAGATAATCTTTTGTCAAATCTCTGCACGTTGTAAAAGAAGATTCGTTTTAAATCAAAATATTACAAACATCTTTCAAGAACAGAACTACTTATTAGAGGAGGAAAAAGAGAATTAGGGATGAAGTGAGACTTCCGGTCAGTGTTTCCCAAATATAGCACGTTAGCATCACCTGAGGGACTTTCGAAATACAGATTCACTGTGATGTGCTAACACGCCTCTGTGGCTGGTATTTCAGCAAGGTGATCACGATGTGCAACCACGTTTGGAAGGCACGGATGGAGTTCGGGACAAGCATGTTTCCAATAACGGCTTCTGATCAAGATTTTTACAGCACTTCTTTCCATAACTTGTTTCAAAACTGCTTTACTAACTCTTTTTAATTAATGGTCGCCATATTGCCCATATGAACAGCATTCCTCAACATTCCCAATGAGTGGCAATGCCTAAGATACAGACCTGAAAGATATGTTCCAGAATAATGTTTTAGCCAAGGAACCAATGTGTTGAGAAGCCACGCTACGTGGAAGAAAGTAATTGAAGACATAATCCCAGACCCTAAAATAGTGCACGTGCAGTTGCAGAGATAATTTCACACGTAACTAAGTCTAAGCTGTGGAGTCCACAGTGCGTGCCCAGGGGTTCACGGGGGGCTGACCGAGTGGGGACAGATGTTCACGATACAGTGGTGACTGTATTTCCAAACTCACTGGACAACGGGGAAAAAGAGTCATTATGACACCCAAGGCCAGTGTCTGTGCAGAGCAGTATCATTTTCTAGAACACGGCTAACTCATCCTGAAGATTAAGTCAACACCGACTTGAACGAGTGTGTAAGTAACTGAAATTTATACGTGAGGAATAAAAAAGCATTTTTCCTTCACATAAAGACTTATATTCCACATAATGGGAAATGGGAAGTATGTCTTCCAGCAGCTTTTAGAAAAAAAAAATGGGCTCTTTTACATGAATGAGTCTGAATCTCACCCAATGGCACTTCAAGTTTTTGTTCCTGGATTTTAGTGGTATCCTATGGAACCGATCTCAGATTTCTCTTAATCAGAAAAGAGAGATAGAGTTTTCCACGTCTGACCTTAGAAGACCCAAACAACTCCAAATGGATTGGCCCAGCGCTTGAATACAAAACTGGACATTTACAGATGTCTTTCTTTTTGAATGCTTTTGATATTTACTAATATTTTCTTATTTCAAACTGGGTTACTCATTTCAAATCTTCACATGCAATTATAATGATAAGAAAATCAGAAACTTTTCTATAGCTAAAATTAGTATATGCAAACATTTTCTTGTTTTGTCTTAGAAAATGCATCTGACTAATTAAATACATTATTCCTTCTACTGCAAATTATTCTCAATGGGTATTTTCAAATTCGATGGAATGAAGAAGACATTACAGTTGGTGGCATAAAAAATTCAAAGATGAATAAAACATGAGCTAAAGAAGATAAGGTTTAATAAATTCCCAGAAGTATTAACAAAATACTATGATCAGGGCATTAGCAATAAATAGCCAATAAAAATTCTTAACAAGAGAATTTCTTTCTTTCCTTCTTTCTTTTTTTTTTTCTTTCTTTCTTTCTTTCTTTCCTTTCCTTTCCTTTCCTTTCCTTTCCTTTCTTTCCTTCTTTCTTTCTCTCTTTCTTCCTTCCTTCCTTCCTTTCTTTTTTTAAGTTTATTTATTTATTTGAAAGAGAGGGAGAGAGAGAGAATCCCAAGAAGGCTCCGTGCTGTCAGCACAGAACCCAGCGTGGGGCTCGATCTCCTGAACCGTGAGATCACGACCTGAGCGGAAATCAAGAGTTGGACGCTTAACTAACTGAGCCACCCAGGTGCCCCCAAACAAGACAATTTCTGAAGCTGAAAGACCCAAGTGGTTTTGAGTATTAATAAATACTACATTTTTAAAAGAAATAGGATGAAATGATGACCTTCGCCCACATTAGGAACTGAAGGTTGGAGACAACTGACAAAGACATTCCAGCTTGAACGACAGCCCGACCCACCTGACTTTGCTGTCCTCCATCCATCTCTGCGTCCCGAGCTAGCACGGTAAGCACGCAGGACGTGCTCCAAGATCACTGACCACAAGAACAAATGAAACAAGGGGCGCCTGGGTGGCTCCGTCGGTTAAGCGTCTGACTTCAGGTCAGGTCACGATCTCACAGTCCGTGAGTTCAAGCCCCGCATTGGGCTCTGGGCTGATGGCTCAGAGCCTGGAGCCTACTTCCGATTCTGTGTCTCCCTCTCTCTCTGCCCCTCCCCCGTTCATGCTCTGTCTCTCTCTGTCTCAAAAATAAATAAACGTTAAAAAAAATTTTTAAAAAAGAACAAATGAAACAATAGAAGATAAGCAGGTGCGTAAAGGGGCGGGGGGTATCCTATTTACGGTCTCTCCGTGACACGAGAAGTTTAACAACCTCCAGCCTGAAGGATAAGGACGGCTGCCTGCACTGGTATCCGGGCTTGCCCGGAATTACACAGCGCCGTGTAGATTGCTTCAGCATGACGGTAACTACCCAGCAGCGTGAGTTTAAGCTCTCTGTCTACAGCCGCTTTTACTGTCACTACTCAGTCATCTAAATCCAGTTGATAAAAGCTATTGACTTCTTACTACGTGCCAGGCCACTTGCAGGCACGCCGCTCAGAGAGAAGTGTGCGTCCATCCGAGGACGTGCCGAACGCTCATGGGCACTTCGGCCAGGAGCCTGGTCTCAAATCAGGGAATAAGTATGTTAAACGCCTTTCAACACTCCTTGACCAAGCCGTTGCATATCTTGAATCTGTCCCCTTCAGGTGCACAGCACAGCAGATAAGAGACCACCTTTGCGCTCCTCAGTAACCCGAGATGACCATTTACATGCGTGTTCATCAATCATGTGACCCACCTCTACCAAGATGGGAAAACACCCTTGCCACATTACGTGAAAATGCAGGTTATGGCTGTATGGATCATTCCATTCTTGGTAGTAACATAGAACATGTATATCATGTGCCCACATATAGAGCATCTGGAAGAAAATACAGTAAAATAGAACAAGACGTTACTTAGGGCGGTCCCAGGGCTACTGTTGCAGCCCAGGGGGGAGGGTGCCGGGGCGGGGGGAGGGCAAAGCATCTTCTGGGGAGTTCTCACCCACCATGGAGATGACGAGGCGGTACCTTCTGGAATTCAGAATTGGGGTATCGTCTGCACGTGTCTGTTGCAGCAAACCGCTGGTTAATAGCTGGCCTAAAAGTGACGCAGCAGTTGATACGTTTTCTTTCATTTGAATCTAAAGCATATTTTTCGATCAACAGATTCTGCTTCGTAATAAGCCTCTCGGAAATAGCAGCGTAGTCATATCTGTGCAAACAGACTAAAACTTCTACTTCGCCACAGACAGCCAAGCTCGGCGAACATTTCGGTCCGTTCACGGCGCACGACTGAAACGCACGTTTAGCCTCTGAAACCAATTCAGAAACACACACATTCATGGTTTTGTTAACTGTTCCTCTGGGGCCTTGATGCACAATAGAAGAAGTTTACCAATCGAAGGTCACAGTCTTTTACTCTTGGCCACTAATGATCTTCATCAAGACGTATCACTTTAACCAAACCAAATCCCTGCATTAGAAAATGATGTGAGCAAAACGGCAAATACGAATTGTGCTACTGTCTGACATGCAGGAACCTGGACAGATCAAGAAGTGGGTTTTTTCCAGCGCGGGGGGGGGGGGGGCCCCCCAAATCCAGAACCAACGCTGTGCAAGCTGTAGTTCGTTCTCTCTCTCTCTCTCTCTCTCTCTCTCTCTCTCTCTGAAAAGATTGACAATTTATATCTTTGTTTTTCACCACAGACATGCTTCCTCTTCGTTTTCTCCTTCAGATTCTCACTTAAAGTTTGATCACATATATATGAGCGTATGTGTCTATGTATGTGGTTTGTTCTCACTGTCGCTGCATGATTGATAATTTGACACTTAATTTAAACGATAATCAAAGTGTGTGTTTTTGGGTGTGAGAAAGAGAGGGAGGGAGGGGGAGGAGGGAGAGAGCGGCCACTTTGGGGCACTGCAACGTTCAACTTGTGTGAGCTACGGGCAAAGAGAGGAGAGCACTGTGTAGACGCAGAAACTCTGCAAGCCAGTTTCTATGGCCACTCCTGTCATCCCAGAGTGAAAATGTAGTTCTTAGTATATTTTCACAAATACCCAGAAAGGTCTTCTAACGTCTAATAAAATTGTTCTGTGGCTTAACACTTGGCTTTCTTCAGCGGGACGTAGGTGAGGATTCCTGTTTTGGACAGAATGTTTGTTATGTCCCCCACCCCAAATTCTCACAGTGAATCCTGACCCCGCAGTGTGCTGGGAGACCAGACAGCCCCCTGCGCCCGTCTCCGGGAGACAAGACCAGCGTCTGGACCTGGAAGCGGGGCTCACCGGACACAACTCTGCCAGCCCCTTGGTCTCAGACTCTCGACCTCCAGAAATGTGAGAAATCAGGGTGTGTGAATTAAGTCACGGAAAGTATGGTATTCTATTACAGCAGCCCAAACGGACTCAGACAATGGCAAATGCTGGAGAACAATATCTATTTTCATAATCATAGGGACACATTGTTTTCTCCTTAGCTGCTCGAAAAGATTCAGGAGAAAGAGGGAGGTGGGAAGAAAATACACATTTGGAGAGGTTTTCTAACTATTACCTGGAGCACTGCTGTGAACACAGTGATCAGTCTGAATACCTGTCTGGGGGAGGAGGCACATTTTTTGGGTTTTTTTTCCTCTTTTAATCTAAGAAGGTTTGAAAAAAATATGAAATTATAATGAACCACTAAGCATCCATAGTACTTTTTGGCATTAAAATTAATGACAAAATTCTGTGAGTGTCAGTGTGTGTGTGTGTGTGTGTGTGTGTGTGTGTGTGTGTCTCTGAGATCTTCTTGGTGGGTAAGGTAGGGGTAAATTGGGGGGATGGGATAAATTGGGGGCTGGGCCAGTGACTGCAAATACATACAATGTCCAGGTTGTAGAAAGGAGAAACGGAAGGTTAAAAAAAAAAACAAAACAAAACAGAGAAGAAAGAGATTCATTCTACCATTTTAACAGAAATGTTATTCGACTCTCAGACAAGGATCTGGCTGCCACAGGCTTCCCGAGCTGCTGCCCCCTGCCACCGGGTGAGCGTCTGGAATGACTGCACAGTGCCCCCCGCCCCCTCGGCAGGCCCCCCTCGCCCACCCACCCCTGCCCGGCTCCACGAGGAGCAAGCACACTCCAGAGAGCCGAATCCCACTCCGGAGGTTTCATCAAAGGCTCCAGTATTCCAAGGCACGACGCTTACAAAAACAAAGACACCCATCCGGGTCCTGGTGGGGTTGGGCAAACTTCCATGTTTGAGCAGGGATCTTCTCGTCCTGTGTCCTGTGGTGTCAGCCCTGGAAGGGGGCTGAGGAGCCCTCCCAGGGGGCCCTCTGTCTGGAGGGACCTATTTGGGGGCCTCGATGGTCACAAAGACTCCCTGTGTTCTGGCACCGGCAGGGCCACACGGTGGGGGAGGGGCCTCTATTTAATTCCTGGGGCAGGAACAGTATTAAATAGAGGCCCCTCCCCCACACCAAAGGGACCCTCGAGTGAGGTCAACAGGGGGACCAGACAGACCCATCAGCAGGTGCTCTAGGTGACAGGACCCAGGGCTTTGGGGGTTTGGGAGACGGCCTGTGAGGGAGGAAGCGAACACGCTCTGAGCTTGTCCTCTGTGCCCACAGCCCCTGAGCTCATTCGCAGACGTTCCCTCCTGCCATTATTTCAGGGGCACACTGGCTGCCTCTCCCCCGGATGAGACAGCAGCACCCCGTCGGGACCGGTTATTTGTCCCATCAGAGGCGCACAGCTGGCGGTGGGAATACGGTGATCCCAGCCTCCCTGTGTCTCCGATGTGGGACCCGGTGCCTGGTGAAACCAACCCCGACAGGAAGCACCTGCAGAAGGATCTAGAACCCAGGTGTGCGAGGCCGGCCCCCCCCCTTCCCACACACCACGGCTTCGCTAAACAGAGGGGCTACAGGGGGTAAAGTCCCCAGTAGTGATTCCAGGGGAACACGGTCTGAGCAGCCCTGGACTGTGGACCATCAAACACACGCGCGCAGCAAAGCCACGAGGTCGGAGGTCGCGTCGCTCATGACACCGCTTCCCTAGGGAAGCTCAGGTTGACTAGGCCTGCGAGGGCCGCAGAGGGGAGACGTGCTCATCCACCTGTTAAGTGGCTCCCGAGCAGCTCTCATCAGGTCTGACACGTGGTCTTCACTGGGGGGTTCTCGCTCTTTGCTTTCGTTGCCTGCTGTCACTCCCCGGGGACCCCTACTTTTGTCACGTGCCAGCGACTTCAGGTAGGCTGACCCTTGTCCTGGGCGTCCTGCGTGCGGCCGACTTGCTCTGCGGTTTTCCACCCTGGCCGCCTCCAAGGTGGCGCCCTTGGGGACAGCATCCCAGCGAAGCCCTGCAGGCCTGTGTCCCTCCCAGCTCCGCTCTCCTTCGTGCTGTGACGCTGAGGCTCAGGGGCCAGAAGACGACAGCCGTGGTGTCCACGCTCCGAGTCCGGGAGGAGCGTTCTCTCTCTCGGCCGTGGCCAGCTTGCGGGGCCACGGGGAGCGGTGTCTCGGTGACTCCAGAGACATACGTGCCTTCAGGGACTTTCAATTTTGGATTTCCGTGTGATTTTTACTCTCCGCCTCTTTAGGCTGTGTGGTCAGCCCCACGGGACGCAGATCACACGCTCCCATCATCTGGGACAAACGCCTCACCGGTGGTCCAAGCGCCGCGCCCGGACCGCACTGCCCCAGCTCCCCATACATGTTGATTCTCAGGCCTGGATGCACCACCCCACCCCGCCCCCGCCTGCCCTGCCTGCCCCAACCCAAGAGGACAAATGTGAGCGCCTGCAGGCGGCCCCGGGTGCCAGTCTCCGGGGTGAATCCTGTAGTCAGACACAAAGGGTGTGGGAGAGGGAGCAGACATTTGCCATCATGGCTACCACCCCAGCGACAGACAGTCCACGGTGACTCCAGGAGCCACACCTGTGAGCCCATCAATGGCCCTCCTCTGGCTCCACCCCTGGGGCTCACTCTCTGCTCCAAATGGTTATTCGTTTGCCCCCAGGGGGCACTGTCCCTGCCTCTTCTTAGAAACTGGAACCCAGTCCCCACTGCTGGATTCCTGATGCGACCCCACGTTCCACAGGGTTCCGTCTTGGGGCCACAGCTCGTCTCTGATTCTTCACCTCCGGGACCCCACCCCTGCCCTGGCCTTAAACGCCGTCTCTCTGGTGACCACACCCAGTCTGTGTCTCAGCCCAGACCTCACCCTGAACTCCAGACCTGAGGACCCAACAACAGCCTACTCCATTTCCACGTGGATGTAACACCCACGTCGGATTTAACACAGTCCAAAAAGGACCTCTTGACCATCCCAGGCAAATCTCCTCCTCCCCCCACCCCTGCCGTCCGCTCCATCGGGAGATGGAAAGTAGCCTTCCAGGGGCTCAGGCAGAAGCTACAAGCCCACCTTGACATTTCTCCCCCCCACCAGCTTCTACTCTAGCAGCGGATCTGACTGGCTGTGGCTGAAAAATGGATTAGAAATGCACCCGCTCCCACCATCACCTACAATCTTTCATGTTCTAATCCTGCAACGGCTTTGCTCCCACACTCAGAGTCCGAGTTTCCCCCCTGCTCAACAAGGCCACGCGCGGTCCGGTTCCCTGCTGCCCATCCACGCCTCCTTGCCCTGCCCTTCTTGTTCCTCTACCCTTGCCCCAGATCTCCGCCCGGCTTAGTTCCTCCTTGTGTTGGAGCTTCCCTTAGATGCTGGCTTCTCAGAGACACCTTCCCTGACTACTCTTTGTACAGCACCATAGCCTTCCACGGTCATGTTCCTTCTTGGTGCTGACTATCATCAGCTTGCTTACTGACCGCCATTCCTAAGTAGAACGTTGGTTCCTTAAGTCCAGGGATCTTGCCTTTGTTCACAGACGCAGACAGAGAAGGAGAAACAACTGGAACACACGTACCCGAGACCATGGAGACCCCGCTCTGTGCAAAGGTATTTGTAGGCGGGCAGCGGGGAGGGGGGCAAGGAATGATGTTAATGGGAAAAGAGTATCGTATTCAGGCACAAAGGGGAAGAGACTGGCTTTGGGCAGGGAGCACAGTATTCCTTATTTATTAAGGATTGGACTAAGGCTAAGCCAAACAGAGGTGGAACTAAGAATCCAGGAAGACTAGAGTTGCATTAGAGTTAAAAGTCTAAGTGACAACACAGCGTTGAAGAACAAAGTCAAGGAACCAATATTACACAACTTCAAGATCACTCTAAAGGTGCAATACCAAAGACAAAAGAGGAGACAAACAGACCTATGGAGTAGAATAGAGAGTCCAGAGATAGACCCACACAAATACAGTCGACGGATCTCTAATAAAGGTGTAAAGGCAATTCAATGGAGAAAGGGGGTCTTGTCCACACAAGGTGCCGGTACAGGTGGGAACCCATGTGTAAAAATATGAATCTGGACACTGACCTTATGTCCTTCACAAAAGTTAAGTCAACATGGATCATCGACCTAAAGGTAAAACGCAAAACTATAAACCTTCTAGAAGATAACATACAAGAAAATCTAAAGTGACCTTGGGTTTGGTGATGATTTTGTAGATGCCACACCAAAGACACAATCCATGAAAGAAAGAATTGAGAAGCTGGAGGCTGCCTGGGGGGGCTCAGTTGGTTGAGCTTCTGACTTCGGCTCAGGTCACGATCTCGCGGTTTGTGAGTTTGAGCCCCGCGTCGGGCTCGCTGCTGTTCGTGCAGAGTCCACTTTCAATCCTCTGTCCCCCTCTCCCTCTGCCCCTCCCCTGCTTGCATGCTCTCTCTCAAAAATAAGTAAAACACTTTAAATAAATTTTAAAAAAGAATGGATAACCTGGACTTCATTAAAATTACAAAATTTCTGCTCTGCGAAAGATACTGTCTATAGAATGACAAGACAAGCCACAGACTGGGAGAAAATATTTGCGAAACACACATCTGATAAAGAACTGTATCTCACATATACAAAGAACATTTACAACTCAACAACAACAAGACACGACACGACCCAAATAAAAACTGGCAAAAGAACTGAACAGACACCTCATCGAAGAAGATACGCCAATTGAAAATAAGCATATGAAAAGATGCTCAGTATCCTGGGTCCTTAGGGAGATGCAAAATAAAACAGCCATGAGATGATAAGCAAGACGGAACCCTAATGTACAGCATAGGCTTTAGTTAGTAATAACGTATCAATATTGGTTCAGCGTTTGTGACAAATGTGCCACACTCATGGAAGATGTTAAAAGTAGGGCAAAGGGGGTGGGGAGAATGGCAGAGAAGATTGATGGGAATGCTCTGTACTTTTTGCTCAATTTTTTCTGTAAACCTAACACTGCTCCAAAAAAATTAAAATCTATCAAAAAAAAAAAATAGGGGCACGGACAGGAATATTTTATCTTAGGGCTAGGCACACATGGCCAATAGTTCAAAAATTAATGTCATCTTTCTACAATCACCTAATGACAAAGAACTATGGCAGCGGGATCATGGAGGAAGAGGGTGGCAGTGTGGCCGTTGTTCATGCAAACACACCAAATGGGGATGGGACGTGTGGGCTACCTTTAGGTCATTCTTATAGCATTGTATTGACTCAGCTCATCTATTTTACTGACAAACACATATTTAAAGGACTTAAGAATTTCTTTTATTTTCTAACCAATAGAAGTCCCATCGAAGGAAAGTGTCCGCAAATGTTCCCTGTTTGGTAGGAAGGGCCCCAGCAGGCACAGTGGAGGAAGGATGGCCGCCCCAATATCTGTGAAAAATTATATCTTTATTTGGGGCACCTGGGTGGCTCAGTCAGTTAAATGCCTGACCTCAGCTCAGGTCATGATCTCACGGTTCATGAGTTCGAGCCCCACGTTGGGCTCCATGCTGATGATGCAGAGCCTGCTTGAGATTCTCTCTCTCTCCCTCTCTGTGTCCCTTCCCTGCTCTCTCTCTCTCTCTCTCTCTGTCTCTCAAAAATGAATAAACTTTAAAAAAATAAAAAAGAATGTGATCTTTATTTCAGTGCAAATGAAACTGCTCAAAAACAGCAGAGTGTACAAAAAGACGAAAGCAAAACGCTCGAGTTATTTTACATGAATGACCTTACAGACTAACCTGGGCCAAATATTTCAAATGGGCTTTCCGTGGGAGGGATTAGTCCCCTAAGACAGTGAAGTCCCAGCTGAGAGCCGAACGTTACCCGCGTGGTGCACACTTACCACCACACTTCTCTCTACCCCTTCTCCCCACCCGCTGGTCTCTGTAAGAAGTCAGGGCCTGGTAGGAAAAGTAAAAACTCACTACGAAGAAGACAAAATTCCATTCCACAGAGTCAGAATTCCTGTCCTCAGAAATAGACGATGTAATGCAAAGCCTTTTCAGGAGCACCTGTTTTGCCCTCTATCCCCCTGGATCACGCACCTGGACGGGGACCCCACGGGCCGGCGGGGGCACCAGCTTCCTGGGCACCGGGCTCTGCTCTCGCTTAGCTCCGTGGCTCCCCGCGATCATGTGCCACGAGCTTTACCGGGGGCGGGGAGGGGGGAGGCTGAGCCCTTCGGGCAGCCATCAGTCACTCGTACCCCCCGCCCTCTGTCCAACCTCCTGGGGCGTCCCTGCCTACCGCGCCCCCCGCGCCACACACCCCGTTACTCGAGATTCCAGGGGCGCACCGGCTGCTTCTGCGTGGCCCCACCCCTCCGGCGGGTCACAAACAGGGACAAATGGGCCACAAGCTGGCATTTCGCGTTTTCGCTTCTGTCTGGAGCTCTCCGGTGTTAAAAGAGAGCAGAGACCAGGTTTTAAAGATTTCTACATCCAAGTCCCTCGAAGGAAAAGGAGGTGTGCCCAATGTGCCCAAAAGTTCACAAAATCATAGCAACTGGCATGTTTCCGGCATTTACTACGGGCCAGCTGCTGGGACCGGCATTTCACTCACATCATCTCATTCTGTCTTCACAAAATCGGTTTAAAACAGGGATGAGTTTCGTTGTACAGATCCAAACACAGAGTCTCACAAAAAAGTAGAACCTGCCTGACGTCTCAATGCTAGAGGCAGACAGGATCCAAACCCTGGCTGACTCCGTGTGCCGGTGTTGTTCACGACCACGCAGCTCCACTCTGTAGGCGCACTCGCACGCACACGCACGCACACTCGCGGCACACTCACACACACACACAATACACAGCACCTGCACACTCACACCCACACTTGCATGTGCACATGCATTCACACACGCGCACTCACACACGCGCACTCCCGTTCACTCACGCTCAGACACGCACGCGGACTGGTTTCCCATTTAACAACACGATCACGTAACACTGACCCGTTAGACCGTCCAAGAACTGGTCTCTCCCAGACACCACCCCACTCTCAGAGCACCTCGAAAACGAAGGTGATTTTATCACTGGGGTTTACAGATCACTGGGAGTAAGGGAAACTTTCTGGCACAAGGAACTCACGGTACCGATGAAAAAGATCTACCAAACTAGTAATGAATAAACACAAATGTGCCATTGTTTTGTGCTGCACACAGTCCTATAGCAGAAAAAAATTAAAATTATACAGATACTGTATTAGAAAAGCCAACCTTATGTGACACGGGCTTATTTTAGAGCTCTGTCAAAACAGAACTGTCATTTCAACGTCAAAAAGGGAGTTAATTTTTCTGCATCTACATACCCCGTTCTTGCCAACAATTGTTCCCGTCATCTCGCGGCACCTGAACTGAATTTTCTGGAGGTGGTTCTGAAGGGGCTGTGGCAAAAGGCACCCCCTCTAGAGGGGAACCTGCCAACACCTTTGTCTCGCTCTTTCCTCCACTTTTTCCCCCGCTCCTCCTGCTGGGAAGTTGCTAGCTCTTCTCCTGTCCTCCGCGTGCCCGTTTGCCATCAAGCTGTCTGAGGACAATGGTGACGGCTAGTGACCCTCGTGGGCTGTCACACTGAAGCACCCGAGGTGGCCGTGTTGGCGACTCAGGGGTCTTTGCGGGGCATCACTGGCCTGGATCAAAATGGGCCAGCGCCCCATATCGATTCCTCACTCTCCTGCCTGGAAAGGTCATGGACTGTGACCCGGGCACACAAAGGAGGTCAAAAAAGAACGACCCTTACAGTCCGTTCCTCCCCACATTCATTCAGATTGTCCTTTGGGTCGGTCCTGCATCTACATCTACGATACGCATTCGGGATTTGGGGTTTTGTCGATTTTCACCTTTGATTTTCTCGACGTTCGTCCGCGAGTTGCTGAACTCAACACAATCAAAACGGAACTCTTGATTTTACAACCAGATTGCATCTTGCACACCTCTCTTCAATTCGCATGAAATTTGGAGAAAAGATTTCCTCACATCTTGTTGGCAACTCGCTTGCTCAACTGGGCCAAACAGAGCTTTTCCCCCAGAGGCTGGAGCCAAAATCTTTCCTCTGGTCCTGCCTGGAGTGTACGAGTAAACCCACCAGGGCCATGCGTGCGAATCAATTAAAATTCGGTAATGTCATTTAGAATGAAATACTCCAATCATCCCTTGATGCCTTCCATGACGGGGCTTCTTTTTTGTTTTTCCAAACCCAGATCGCTTCTTTCCCCTCAAGTTCATGACACCGAAGCTGTGGATAAACCAGGCCAATTCTTCTGTAGAATGCTCTGCTTTCTGGACCTGACCCGTGGTGCCATTTTATCTTCTAGCCCCTGCAATTCCTGCCTCCTGGACGTCAGATACAAAGAGGGTCCCCTAATCATTTGTCATCCATACCGCAGTACTGTTGTGAGTGAAGAAGGGATTCATTACTACCTACACCTGGATAACAAGCATGACACAGGAAAAGGCGTGGACAGCAAACAGATGTGTGCTGACCCTTGGTCTAAAGGCTTGAGTCGAGTCTGGGTGAGCTACGGGGCAATACTTCTAAGGTGACACTGTGTCTTTGACCTTGTCACAGTGCTGAGTTTGATTACCTGGTGAAGTGGTGATCATCGGATCCTCTAGTGCACGTGCATGGTTTCACTATTTGCAATTAATACCTAATTTGTGGGGTGATTATTTTATAGGGCACCTTGAGGATATCTTCTCTCCAGCACCTTGCACCTAATTGTTTTAGGACCCACTGATGAAACTTATCAATGCTATTATTTCCTTGGGGCTCACGGAATGGTGTTTTCTAAGTCCATCCTTTATCCTGGATGTATTACAGGTTGTATCTTTTTCATAATGAAGAGCTTCCTCTCAATACTCAGAGAAAACTTAGTTCCTCCTACAAAGACAAGGCAGAGTCCTCCCCTTTAGTCTGCCATGTTCAGGTTGAGGACTTGGGATGACAGTCACCTCAAATCGGGATTCAATTTTTAATATGATCATAAGGTATACCACAGTCTGAAAATGTAGCAAATGGCTAAAGCATTGTAGTCAGTATTAAAATGGAAATAGACGTATCTAGAACATACACTTGGGTGCCTGGGTGGCTCAATCGGTTAAGTATCTGACACTTGATTTTAAGCATCCGACTCTTGATTTCAGTTCAGGTCATGATCTCATGGCATATGGCTTTGAGCCTCATGTCAGGCTCTGTGTCGACAGTGCAGAGCCTGCTTGGGATTCTCTCTCCCCTCTCTGTCTGCCTCTCCCCTGCTCTCCCTCTCCCAAAATAAATGAATAAACTTAAAACAAAGAGAATATGCTCTTGATCTTTGGTCTTAACATAATGAAAGCCAAGTGCTATGTCTACACCCCGAATGTGGCTTGTTTCTGAGCAGAGAGCAGAACACATTATGGTGTCCTGTGAGTGTTGTGTTTCCTTCACTCCATTTGGTAGGATATAATCTAAGTATTCTGAGCAGAGAGCAGTCAAGGTAGGTGAGGGTGTCAGTAAATTCAGGTCATGTTCTATTAGTGGGAAAACCTTCAAGTTAAAGGTTCATAGAGCTAGTAATTTTCCCCTCTTTCCATTCAATTGAAGAAATAGTTATTGAAGTCCTGCAGGGTGCCAGATATATGCTATGCTTTTGTACATATTTGTATCTATGTCATAAAAAAAAAAAGTCCATGCTTAGCTGGAAAATCTGGAAACTCTCAAAGTTTAAGACTCTGTTAACATTGCATGTCTCAAAAACATTCTAATCATCAAGAGTGATTTTAAAAACATAGTAAAGGGGGTGCCTGAGTGGCTCAGTGGGTTAAGCGGCTGACTTCGGCTCAGGTCATCATCTCATGGTTCGAGAGTTCAAGCCCAGCGTCGGGAAGGCTTTCTGCTGTCAACACAGAGCCTGCTTTGGGTCCTCTGTCTCCCTCTCTCTCTGATCCCCCCACTCTCACATGATTTCTCTCTCTCTCTCAAAAATAAATAAATATTAAAACACACACACACACACACACACACACACACACACACACACACTAAAGCTCCTAATTATATTTTGCTCATTTGCTTCAAAAAAGTGGGTCGGGTATAGTTAAATCAAGGTGGGAGTTAAATCAAGGTGAAACTGTAACAGAGACATTGTGGGGAAAACCAGGCACAGACTCAGCAGAGTCTTTTAAATGTCTGGTGTTTCTATCGCCTGGGCCCGGTGGGTCCCAGACAGAGCTAAGGCGTTCTGTCCTGTGTGTGTTAGAACATGGCCATTTTGGTCACTTCCCGACCTCACAAGAAGACAGAATCCGAGCATTCATGTGTTTGCAGAACCCACACCATCGTTCAAAGTTTCCAAATAGCAGTTGTCTCTTCAGATGGTGGCCGAAGGAAGACGTGTGGGCGGGGAGGGAAGCATCTGGAATCCACCACAAAATGTGCCGCTGCCTCAACATGGAGAGCAAAACTTGAAAATCTTCATGTGAAAATATAATTTTTTAATGGTGCCAATCATCAAAATTAACTCTAAGCCAGTAGCATGCTAAGAGGTGTTTAATTAATTTGAATGAGGATGCGAGACTGGTGACAAATTAATGACAATGGAACTCCATGGGAACATCAACCATTTAAATTTAAATGCTGGCCAAAAACAAACCAAAAAGAAAAAAAGAAAAAACCCAAAAAACGCCAAAGCTGGAATTTCCAAGGCAGCCTCCAAAGCCCACCTCCAATCTGGAGCTCAGATCAGGCTGCTGCAATGAAGGGTAAAGTGAAAGAAAAAAACACAGTGGCTGGAAAACCGGACAGAGAGGGTAGGTCTGTGCCTCTGATGGCTGTTACCACTGCCTCCTGACAGCTGCGGGTGGGCTTTGTCAGTCTGTGTGTGTGTGTGTGTGTGTGTGTGTGTGTGTGTGTGTGTTGGTGGGAGATTTAAAATCTTACCAAACAAAGGAGTCTGTGTAAAATACATAAGCCGCATAGGGGAGCAGAGTTCAGAGGTAAGTTTCTTCTTACAGTTTTTAAAGTCTGTGTTTAAGGGCAATTTGTTTGTCCTGCGTCTTGGTGACATCTAACTTCATCTCGTTCTTCCTCAAATAACAGGAAGGACTTCCCTCGAAGAGGCTTGTCTTTTGTGTGGAATTTATTGCACCTCTGTCCACAAAGCAATGGTTCACCCATCCGCTAATGAGGCCATCCATTCAGTAAATATGCCCTGAACGTCCATGTGATTAGCGTCACGCCAGATTTTAACGGTGTCCCCCACGGTCTTCTTATCCAAGAGGTAACCCATTTCATCATGAACCATCTTCAGAAACGGATGGTGATTGTCTTTTAGACGTGACAAGTGAAGTGACTACGCGCCTGGGCCAGACCACCTCTGTCCCTCTTTTACAGATACGAATATTCTTACTAAATGGACGTTAACTCTGGGGAGCGTAAGCGCCCAAACCCTTTATGTGTGGACCATAGAAAACATGTTTGTTCCTGCTTTTTGGCCCACGTTTTACATTGTTAACCGGGTCATCTGGACGGTGTGGTGGCTCCTCTGGGACATCTGTCAGGCTATTCCTGTTTTGTTCTTGTGAGCACATACTGAAGACAAATCCAATGGCAGACGTCCTGGAATTTCACATTTCCCCAGGAGTAGATTTCAGTCACTCCTAGTTCGAGAGAGAGAGACCCTCGGCACTTTCTTTCTGGGCAGATGTGCTCAGAATCCAGGGTTACTAGCTCCGTAAACCAGGCTAGGGAATTTTTCAAAAACAAGTATACTCACGTGATTCACCAAGCAAGGAGGGACGACCCTGTGAGCCCCGAACTTGAGCAGGAGGGAAGAAGCCTAGACTTTGCCGGTACTTGCCGGGAGCTGAGGGATGCATAACTCGGGCTCCTTCTCCTCGTGAGGGACTGTATTATGTCACAGGAGCCTGGGGACCGTCTGCCCGTAAAAGTGCAATGAAACCGGGAAACTGCACACTGAGAGCTGGAAACATCACCACGTGGGGGGGTGCACACAGAGAAGGCCTCACGGGATTCTGGACCGAGAGCCCCTCTGGTCCCCATACAACAGCCTGAGCCCCAAAAGGAACTCCACAAAGTGTGGTCGGCTAAGCCTCAGAGCTTTTTCCAGAAGCCGGTGGTAGTGATGATTGACCTCCGTAGCTGGAAGGCCCTTGGGAACCTACAGTCAAATCCCACCATGTTAAGGTTGGAGTTTATGGTCCTGGTACCATGACGTCTAGCTTAATGTAACTCAGGGAAGGGAAGTGACTTGTCCACGGCCACACTGTCAATTACTGGCCAAGGCACAACTAAAACGATGCCCCATTTGGTACCACTAGAGCAACAGATTGGAAGAGGTTCCTGAGGATGATTCCCCACATCTACAGACTGCATTGCCATTTTGAATCTATCTGTAAGGCAACATACGGCCTGAAGGGACACAGGGAGGGCCCCCATTGCTGTCATGGAAATGATGAGGTAAGAGACCACTGAAAAGTGAAATTACTCTTGGAACAGAGCTGGGCTGGAGTCTCCATCCCCTGGATCCCATGCTGGAACCACCACTATTGCACCAGACCGGAGGCTTACTATAAAAGCATTAATTTTTAGCAGTCATCTGGCCTTCTTAGATCTTTCTTAAGTTTATTTATTTTGAGAGAGAGAGAGAGCACGCGAGAGAGCAGGGGAGGGGCAGACAGACAGGGAGAAACAGAATCTCAAGCAGGCTCTGTGCTGTCAGCACAGAGCCCAATGTGGGGCTCGAACTCACGAAGTGCGAGATCATGACCTGAGCCGAAACCGAGAGTCGGATGCTTAACCAACTGAGCCACCCAGGCACCCCCTGCTTAGATCTTATAAACAGCTGTGTATCATCAGCGCTCATGAATTATTCTCTGAAATCTCTTAAGCAGATGTCTGTCTCTACCGAGAACTTGACTCGTGTAGGGGTCCATAGTGGAGCCCTGAGTACATCAGCATCACTGAAACGGGCAGCATTTCAAATCATCCCCTACTTTTTGCTTTCTCTGGTTCACGGTGACTTGGCTAAGGAACTCTAAGGCAACATTTTGCATTGAGATACAGCAATTGCTAAATTATTAGGACACAGTCACCGTCTTCACACGAAGATGCAAACACCCACAAGTTTAAACACATTTTTGAGCCAAATCAGCACTGTATCTCTAGTTAATGCTTGTTAGGTATTTTGCTATGGAGCCATGGGGACAAAGGTTTCTACAGCAGAAGCTTCTAGCTTTTTGTGTTTTCTCCCATCAAAGATCAAAATAAAAGCTGGTCTGAGCTACGAGGTTGTTTCTGGTTTGGGTGATCTGTCAATGGTCACTTCGAGTCATGAATGAGATGGCCACTCCCCCAAGTGACCCAATGGGTCCTCAAGGTGGGTGGTCATGATATCGACACAGGAGAAGCGCATGCAGAGAAGGGGTGGGTGAAGGTGATTCTTTTGGTTGCTGTTAAGCACGTTGAGCAAAAAGGCGTGTTATTCCAGCGATCCCCGTGACCATCACTGCATCACTCAGGCTGAGTCTCTCTCCTCCCCTTGATTATCATCTTAGTAGCCATCCACTCATCGCCCTGCCTTAGCCTCTCCTCCTGGAAGCCATCTGCCTCCTGCTGTGAGGTTCATCTTCCTCCCACATGACTTCTGCTGCACACACAACAATCCGGAGGGGCTACCTGCCTGCTGCATCAGACCCGATCCGCGACCCACGGTCGAGCTAACATCCACCTCTACGTTCCGCACTTCACAGCTGGGACCTGGCTCTGTGATCACCTGGACTGAAATGCCTATTCGCTCAACTCTTGCCCCAGGCCCCTGCAGGGACACTTAGATGCTGACACGAAAACCTCTGCCCTCTGGGGGACACGGGTGTGCCAACACATAAATGATGATTCGGCTCGGGAAGGGTAGGCTGAGCTCAGTGTCAAGTTCAGCCACTCCTTCCATGAGCTTATACAATCATCGGGACCCTCTTTAAGAAAAACATGACAGATGTCTGACTACGAAATCAGGTCCTGGACCTTGCAGGGGCCTGTGCACGTGACGGGTCCTCACGCGTAGCCTTTATTAACTTCATGGACAATCTGCCGCCCGGCTCAATTTACGTGTGCGGACACTGCAAGGCGGGTGCCCGTACCACCCACCACCAGCTCTTTATCTCACTCCAAAGACTTTGATCTAGTATGTTCCACCTACAGGCTCCTTTCCCTAGCCAAATTCTACCAACTGGACCGGACCCCACTCATCCCGACTTCTCCATGAAGACACCCCTGATTGCATTATTTTCCCTTCATTCTCTCTCTCTTCAATGTCCTAATGCTAATGGTGGCCCTATACCTACATACAGGGTCTCACGAAAAACGTTTGGATTGTTCCGGGTTAGACTTATTGGGGCAATTTGATGATCAGTTCTAAGAGGGCATGATTTGGTTTTATGGCTTAACGTCCAACATATGATGGATGCTTACGACTTGCTTGCATCACAAGGAATGGTGGACCTTGACAATTCCACCTTCAAAACCAATGCTTAGTGGCACCAAGGGGCATATTTTTTACACTGCATGAGGTCCTACCAGGTGAATCAACTCTGAACATAAACTGGCATCCTCCCCCCAGATTTATCTGCCCCACACTTAATTCTCTAGGATTGCGTGTTTGCTCTGCTCTCGTCATTCTACTTACTCTCCTTGGAGGGGGAGGGGGTTGTCTCAATGCCTCTCATGACTTCAACTGTTTTGTATGTGTGAGGACCCCAGATCTATATTTCTAGGCCAGCACTTTCCCCCCCGAGCTCCCAGCTCCTTTATCTAACTATTCTTTCACATCTCTGCATCGCTAAGGAAACCATACAGATCGAATCCATAACTAAGTACAGGAACGCGGCCGTGAAAAAGACAAAACCTAAAAAGTGTGTTTGAACCATTTTGATGTCTGTGCGTCTGTGCTAGGTGAGAAACTCCCCAAAGGCAGAGGTGAGTCTCGTCCATCTGTAAATGCTTAGCACGTCACCTCATCTGGAACAGAGTAGGAATTACGCAAGTCTTTGGATTAATAAATAATGTGCAAAAACATGAACAGTTCCTGCTGTGCATTGCAAAAAATGGTGCTGCATCTAAATGCTCACTTGGAGTCTTCATGGGTCACAGGCTCCACCATGTTCCAGTCAAAGATGTCTTCGGATGGGGTGCCCATCATGCTCCCCCCCCCATCTCCAGCATATATTCTTTTTTTTTTTAATTTTATTTTAATATTTATTTTTGAGAGACAGAGAGAGACAGAGCATGAGCAGGGGAGGGGAGGAGAGAGAGGGAGACACAGAATCCAAAGCAGACTCCAGGCTCTGAGCTGTCGGCACAGAGCCCGACGCGGGGCTCCAACCCACGGACCGCGAGATCATGATCTGAGCCGAAGTTGGGTGCTCAACCGACTGAGCCGCCCAGGCGCCCCCAGTATGTATGTTTCCATACATACAGGTACAGTTACTAGAACTGGCAGAACCTTGCATTTTCCTACCTGGAGGAGGCATGCTTGAATTTGGCTCCCAGCGCCCCTCCCTCGCCCCCTCCTGCACTGGGCCTTCTCACTGTACTCTGTATGTGACTCGCTTCTAAAAAAAAACCTCTACTTCTCTCTCCTTCCTACATGAAAGAACCATTGTTTTTGACACCAAGAATGTAAAGGTAGATGTTTTTGAAGAAGGAACTAAAAAATGAAAGGAAGAAACAAACCTGTGTTTGAATTGAAGCACCGTTCTTCAATTTGATTTCACTTTATGAGTGAAAACATGGGCTTAACAAGTTAAATCCTAAGGAACCCCAGAAATAGGTGTGCTCGGAGGGTGGGCTGATGGGGTAGGTTGATAGGAAAGATTTAATGGGAAATATTTTCTCAAAACAATGACTCATCCTATATTCAAAGGTCCTCGAATTGTAATATTTTCTTCCGAATCCACGTTACAGTGTTGACAGCTGCTCCAATGTACTTGAATTCCATCCTGATGTTATAATTTTCTGACTTTCAATCACTCGTTTGTTTTCATTTGTTTTGTTTCGTGTTTTGGTCCCTAGGCGGGCTAAGAAGACACAAATGCTCATGCTGTGTTATTAAGAGGTACCAGGTGGGGGACAGATGACCCACCCTTAGAAGAGGGGTCCGTGACGGAGCCCCCACCTCACCAGAAGCGCTCCAAGGAAGAAGGGGTCTCTGGAAAAGTGGCCAGGGTCCACTTCCTCTAAGGTCAAGAAGCTATGGAAAACCCGAGGTGCTGACAGGTGGGGTGCCTGGTGAGGGGGGCAGAGGGTGAGGGAGAAAGGCACGGGGCGCACTTCAGGGTGCAGGAGTGGGGGGGCTGGGGGCACAGTGCGATGGGGGGACAGCCTGGCAGAGCGAGCATGGAGCCAGGTGTAGAAGCCCGTCCTGCCCTTTAACGTGGGAGTGAACTTTGGACGGCGGCAGGGTATCTCCAGGGTGTCTGGGGCAAAGAGGACGCACCTGGCCCGGAGGAGAAGGTTCCAAGCAGGTGGCACAGCGACTGGGAGCGCCTGGGCCACCGTGGCCTAGTGCAGGTGTCCAGGGGATGAGACCAGCTTGGGCCGCCCTCCCTGCAGGCACCTCCGCGGGCCCAGCACCCGGAGCTCCAGTAGCTCAGATGCAGGGGGGAAGTGGGAGAGGGCCAAACGCCAAGGACAAAAGACAAATGAAAGGAAGTGACTGCCTAAAAGTGAAAAGGCCCCAGTGGGGGAAGAAAGAGCCACCTCCTCCAGCCACAGAGCAGGACAGGGAGTCCGTCTTTCTTCTGGGTCACCCTCCCCTCCAAAGGGCTTTCTCCCCATCTCAAAACCCATCCCCTACCTCACCAGTCCCCCCCACCCACCCCCTCCCCAGCCAGGAATCCCTTTGAACTCGATTTACAAGTATATTTATTTATTTTTTGAAATGTTTATTTTGAGAGAGAAAGTGTGCAAGTAGGGGAGGGGTAGAGAGAGAGAGGAGAGAAAGAATCCTAAGCAGGATCCCGACGCAGGGCTTGAACTCACGACGAACTGTGAGATCATGACCCGAGCCGAAACCAACAGTCAGACGCTCAGCCGACTGAGCCACCCAGGGGCGCCTACAAGCATATTTAAATAATGTTTTAAGGTGTCAGGAATGAAAGGGAGGGGTCCTAAAATGGCCCGAGAGGGCGGCTGCCTCACGGCCTCACCTGTGGGTCTCCCCTTCGTACCTTCGGCTTCAGTCCATCAACATGGCCTCTCACGGCCAGTGAATGTGCATTTTTAGGTCATTCCCATTGAATTAGGTAATATTTGGCAAAGCTGACTGAATCCCTTTGGGACTTCTTTATCATCCTTAAATGTCTCAATAATTTATTTAAACAAGAGTCTGTGAAGCAACACAAGAGGTGAGGGACGGGGTCAGGTTTGCAATCCATCACCACGGGGCTGAGCCCTGACCCTCCCTGTTCCTGAGTTCTGCAGACACTGCTCGCATGACCTCATGTCTCAGCCTATTCCCTCATCCAAAGGAAGAGAAGAATCTCGTACATCTTACGCTTCTGAAGAGTCAGATAAGAGCCTATTTCCAGCACTCACCATTGAACTGAATGCATATTATGATCAATAATATTGATCACGTCAAACGTTAGCTCTTCCTCGGCTTGCTCCCACCCCAAGGTGTTCTGTGGGGTCCTTTCCTTTCAGGAGATCTGAACCATCCACACCTCGTTGAGTTCCTCTGGAATACACACAACAGTTGGCCCCATACGTTTACCGTCCAAAGAATGAATTAAACTGCTGGCAGCATAAGAGGTTTCAGCCTCGACTTCCAGAATTCTGAGATCTGAAGTAAGAGAAAGTCTACAATTTACCCATTAGAGCCCGGATGGGTGGCTTCTGTTTCCAGAGCCGAGGGCTACCCGCCTTAGTCTAACCCAGATGAGGCCTCCCCCTACCCCGCCCTCTTTGACCACGTGACTTGTTCTTGTCCCACGTGATGGAAACGTGGCATCGGTACATCCAAAGATCTGTAAGAGGGTAAGCTCTTCATGCTTTGAGATCGCCACCTGAAATTGTCAGGATCCCTGTCCAGAATCGCCGCAGACAGAAAGGGGCCAATAACGTCTAATGTTCATCCCTTCAGGGACCCGCCTTTACGGATGCCCATACAGAGCACACCTGCTATTTCTGTGCCCACGTTAGTCTCAGGATGTTACCCTGGGTTGTACTGACATGTTGGAAAGTTAGCACGGGCTGATGGAAGCTTGTCCATTCTCAACCCAGTGATCTACTGACCCTTCTCATCCGGAGCCACTGGACCTAGGAGCCACATTTATTAAGCTTGGAAATGTGGGCAACATGGTTGTGTTCATTCTTTTGGTCCAAAAATAAGCTGTGGGGTTTTTTTTTTTTTTTTTTTTTAGGCCTTCAAGTCTCTTCAGTGGTCAGCTAACACTACGAAAATAAACACTTCTGGTTTTAGAATATAAACGTCAATGTGGGCCTAATTAATTAGTTGAATTTTGCCAGATTACACATTTTACACATTATCTACAGATCCCTCGCCACCCCCAGGGGTTACGTTCTCGAAATGTTCCTCGACTGGCAAAACCCAGGCCCCTGAGCACAGAGTCACTCGAAGAACAACGTGTCAGAGGAAAATAATAAAAAATAGTATCGAGCATATTTTTTATAAAAAGCAAAGCACATTGCCAGAGGCACCCATTTCTATGATATAACAGATTCTTTAGTGATAAAAACCCAGTAAGGACCCTTCCTCCGGAAACACGTGTCAGGTTTACCATCAATGGTATAGTGAACAGGGGACACTTGATTCGGTCATCGTTGGACTAAAATGTAACATGTTCTAAATCTTCCTGATCCCCTATTGAAGAGTTAAAGGTTTGGCAAAAACGATTGTGTAACTGCTTGGCCTTTAAAGAAAGGATCAAACGAGCAAGATTACCCTCTTTGGGCTTGCCCTCATCTGCGTGTTCTCACGCCAGGGTGTGAACCGGCGATTTTCTACACCCCTCACGGATGTGCCCACACGTCTGCCGGGGGCAGGATCAGTGTAGGTGGTGCTCTTTGGTGTCAAAGTTTTAACCGTGGGGTATAACTAAGGCAAAACCACCACAGTGAGAGGCTCCTGCATGGCATCGGTGTGGCATTTTACATGAATCGAGCACCTTTGTTCAAAGGACCCCCATTCTTCCCATCTGTGCCAGCCGGCTGGTGTACCAGCCGCGGCAGGGGCAGGGGGACACCCGTCCCTTCCTGGGTCGCGTACTCTGTTGCCCAGATGGTGTCAGGTCCTCCTGGAACATGGGGCCTTCATGGACCCTGAGGCTCATTTCCCAGATGTGAACTGACACTGACTATTGTAGGTGTCCCCAGCGCAGCCTAGATGCTGCTGCTCATGTTTCTTCGGCACTTGGTGGACATGCCGTGTGGCCCAGCTGAGCTCCCGAGACCTTCCTGAGACTTGGTGATGGTCTTCCTCGGTGGGGCCACAACTCACAGAGGCTCCTGGCCCTTTCCTCAAACACTGTGAGCCACAGCCTTCTAGGACCTTCCTTGCACACGGATGACATGTACCTTTCAAACTAACCAGGTGCTTCAGCTACTGAATTTTATTTAGTAATTTTTTAAAGCTTATTTATTTATTTTTCGCAAGAAAGAGAGAGAGAGAGAATGAGAGAGAGAGAGAGAGAGAGTGCCAAGCAGGGTCCGTGCTGTCAGTACAGAGCCCTGTGCTGGGCTCTGTCCCATGAACCATGAGATCATGACCTGAGCCACAATCAAGTCAGACGCTTAACCGACAGAGCCACCCAGGCGCCCCTTGCTTTATTTCATAAATTTAAAAAGCAAGTTGATCATAAAACAACAGGAATTGAAGTGCTTGAACTGATCCCTTATAATCTTATTTCTTTGCAGACAGCAAACACATGGGTATCACATGCTACCGTGAGGGACACTGTCCAGTGACTAGGCACTATGTATCAGATTTTGCAAGTTCCCCGTCCTTCCATCACAGAGACAGCTTGGGGACCAGCGTGAGTCACCACCCCATCCAAACATACGGACAACTTGAGACGACATTCCTCCCGTCGGCCACCGATCATTTTAACGAATGCACTTGAGTCTCTCTCAGAAAGAAACAAGCCCACACTGTGCATAAGTCAAAGACAGAGACACTGGCAAAGCCTGCATATTGCTCGATACGAGCAGGGAGCCCGTGGACAGGCGGGACGCTGGCACGTGCTGGGATCTTCACCAAGCTGACAGAGGCAATCGCTGTCCTTCTGTATTCCTACGCCTCCCCGTGCACACGGGGCTGGCGCGGGCTCCTGAGGACATACGCTGTGTCCCGCCCCGTGTCCCTCGTGTTCCTTACATCCATGCATTTCCACCCCGTCTGCCGTGCAGTGCCGGCCGGGTCCCAGCGGCCCTCTTGGCAGGAGAGCAGCGAGGACACTTAATGGAAATGGAAATTTGGAGAGGGGCCTTGGGGGCAGGCAGGGCTGGAGGGAGGCCGGGACCAGGATGGCACGAGGTCAAGTCAGAGGTGTGGCTCGTGGAAATGCTGACGAAAAACTGGAAAGAAGACAAGGGCAAGTTCAGCCTCAACCTCTCGCTTGTTTCAAGTTTTAGAGACATGTGAGGAGAACGTGCCCGACCTCCCCAAAGTCCTCTTAGAGACGCAGATTTGAGCCAAAGACACAGGGGGCTGCAGGGTTAGCGGGGACGGCTCCCGCACAGGAGGGTCACAACCCCGGGCGGTGCAAGGTGGCAGGGGGACATTTCAGTTTGGAGGGGGGCTCCGGGGTTTCTGGAGCCAGGCGCGCCTCGTGCCCGGCTCAAACGGGTCTGCAAAGCCACATCCCCCTTTCCTCTGCCACTAAGTCCAAAGCTCAGGCTTTCTGCCGAGAATGGACAGTTGCTGCAGGGCTGAGAGAGGGAGAAGGTCCAATATAAAGAAAAGGATTATATTCCAGAGGCGTCTCGTGAAGCCTTTCAGCGGAGGCAGACGGACCCCGCTGGGCATGGCCAACTATTTCCACGGCCTTGTTTTCACCGCCTGTGTTCCCTTCCCCACCTTGCTTTGTGGTCATGCCGCCTCTCGCTCCAGGCCTGAGCTCACTTGCCTGGGAAAGCTCTCAGGAAGCTGCGTCTTGGATGCCCCCCGGGTCCCGGGCGGTGGGAGGACCACCCTGGGTGGGCACACTGGGCACCGGTGCCTTTGCGGGCTCAGAGGAGCCTTCACTTACTGCCAGGAGCTCTGGGCTCCTGTAAGAACCACGCCAATTTGAAATGGGCCCCTGTTCTCCTGGTTCTACAGGCCATGGAGTAAAGCAAGTAGGGGAGGGAAGTGATGGACTGCACGGGCAGGTGTCATCGAGGACGGAGAGGAGCCGGGGCCGGGCGGGGACCGGGCCAGCCCTAATTCTACCACTACCCGGGGGCTGCAGAGAAACCTATGAACCGTTCTGGGCCCCCACTGTCCTCGCTGGAAACTGGAAAAGTTAGATCAGTTCACGAATGTTTTCCAGCCTCTGATTCTGTCTCAGTTTTTCTCCTGCTACGATTATGCTTGACAGGGGATAAGGAATTGCGGGGTTCCTCCTCATGGCTAAGGCTAAGGCACCACTCCAGATAGACGCAGGGGCCCAGTGTCCCGGCAGAGCAGAGATGCCTTTCGTCTTCGCTTGCCTAAGGCAATCAAAACAGGAAATCCTTGCTTATTGTCAACTGATTTGCCCTCTGGCCTCTGCGTGGGTCACCGTGGAAAGCACTCTCCAAACCCCTCCGAACTCTCCTCCGCTGAAAACCACGAAGGCTGCGCGTTAAAAACGGCAGGCTACCCAACATGGATGGAACTGGAGAGCGTTACGCCGAGTGAAATAAGTCATACAGAGGAGGACACATTGCATATGTTTTCACTCCTATGTGGATCCTGAGAAACTTAACAGAAGACCATGGGGGAGGGGAAGGAAAAAAATGGTTAGAGAGGGAGGGAGCCAAAACATAAGAGACTCCTAAAAACTGAGAACAAACTAAGGGTTGATGGGGGGGTGGGACAGAGGGGTGGGCGGGTGATGGGTATTGAGGGCACCTGTTGGGATGAGCACTGGGTGTTGTATGGAAACCACTTTGACAATAAATTTCATAATAAAAAAAAAGAAAAAAAAATGGCAGGCTACAATTTTTCTTTCATGTGAAGTACAAGGCATTGTTGCTTGCTAACATTCTTCGACATAACACTGGCAACGTGGACACTGAATAGAATTAGAGCATTCTACATCCAACATTTTGTCACAGTGGGGCTCCGTTAAGGAGGTACATGACGCCTGTCAGTAAATCATCCCCAATGTTGGCCACTACAGATTCTGCAACAAATTATTTCAAAGTGCTAGAGCTAAGTATTCTTTGCTACAGGAGTAAAACGTCAGTGCGCCCAGCCCGTGTGGCAGAGAACCCTGCCCTGAGCTGGGAGGCTCTAAGGCCTGCAGCTTTGCAAGAAAATGAAGCTCTGTTCTTCCCTGATGGGGCAGCCGAGGAACTGGCCAGCCGGGCGTCCCGTGCAGCGTCCCTCCTGCCACCCATCCACCCTCCACCCTGCGGCTCTCCCTGGCCTCTATGTCTCTGCAGCACCTCCCTGGCACCCCATCCTCCTCACAGCCCCCCTCCGAGCCCTGTGCACCTGCTCACCCCCGCTCTGCGCCCTACCCCTTCTCGCACCCACACGCAGGGCAGGGCCGGTCCAATCGCTCCTGGTGCACCCACCACCCCTAGCTCTCTCGCTGGGGGGCAGGGGCGCTGAGATTTCTGGCCCCACTGTGACTCCCAGCAAGCCTGTTGGGTGTTTAATGGACAAACCAAACAAAAAAGGATGCCTTGGGGCCATGTCCTAGCATTTGCAGGAAACGAGGCCTCGCCGCTTGGCTCCTCGCTGGCTCTGCCGTCTGGTGAAACGCACAACCACACGCACATTGAGATCTGCCACGGAAAGGGGGGGGGGTCAGGGGTCTCCATGTAGAAAATTAATGAAGCGACCCATGAAATGAGTTCCCAGAGGCAGCCGAAAGCACAAAGTCCCCCAAACAACAGACTTGGTGTGTCCCCCCAGACAATGAATAAATTCACTCTGGGCACAACACGATGGAATATGTTGGCCAGATGTAGAAGACACTTGGCTGGCCGACCTTCCCGTGGGCTCTCAGAAGGCTCCACTCTGGACCAGGGACGCGTCCGTCGCCCCACCCCCAGAAGGAGGATTTCTACATCAACACTCTCTGGTCTCAGACTTGGCAAGGCAGGTGGTTCAGGAGAGGTGAACTAGAATTATTCCCCCCTGACCCATCTGTTTTGAAAACATTAAATTCGGACACAGAAGCAGAGAGAACACGGGCTTGCTCTGGGATCAACACGTAACCGTCTCAAGGCTTTTGTCTGCGGATATTCCCTCTTTCATCTCTGTGTAAACAAGATGTCCAAAGTCTATGCTGATGAGATTAAGCAGTTTGACATGTGACCACTGGCTGAATATTTTATGAATGTTGTTTCTCCGCTCCCTGAGGACACAGGAAGGGGGCTTTGCTTCCCATCCTGGCATCGCCTCCTCACGGTCTTGATTACTTGCCCACACTCCAATGTCTGCTGTTTGTCCCGCAGGCACCTCCTCAGAGTGCAAAACTGTCACTGACCAACTGTAACCCCCATGTGCAGAGTTGCGACAACAAAGCATTGCTGGCCGTGGCCCTGGATGTCCACGTCCCGTCTCCAGGATCTACTGAACAGTTGACCAGCCTCCTGTGATGCTTCTCTGCCTGTAATCACCCAGCAGCCCACGTCCTGGGAACGCGTGCCTCTCCTCACCCCCTGTCTCCCTCTTGTCTCAGCGAGGACTTTCCCCCAGGACTCCGCCCGCCTCTGGAAAGGACACTATGCCTTCTGCTCAAATTGCCTCTCCTGATGCCATCTTGGCAGCTACTACGAGATTAATCTTCTGAACGTAGTTTCTTCTTTTAACATTTGCGGTTAAAAGAAAGCAAACACAGCACAAACGGTCTAGAAGCTAAGGTCCGAACGGCTTAGATGGGACGAAAGACCACTAGCAATCACATCAGATGGTCTTTCCAACCTGCCTTCCCCCTGTCCTCGTCACAAATCTTCGCTCAGGCCAAGCAGGCCTCGAGACAGCCACAGGAAATAGCTTTTCCTGTCCCCACGCCCTCGCCTAGGCTGTGTTGACTGTCTCTCCACCATTCCGGAAGGCTCACCGGAATCCCCCACCCTTCCTATTCGTTCCCTGGGCCACCCAGCTGTGCGGCCGCCCTCCTCTCGGTCACCACTTGTCCTATCCATGTCCTGTGGGTGTCCTGCAGGCCAGGGTCCCCCTCCTCTGACCAGAGCAGGGAGACAGCAGGTTCACTAACCCACGGTGCGAGCAACCTGCCCCCACAGCTGGGGGCCCCCGGCCAGCATGTGTGCTCATCTATAGAGTGTGCTCCCGATGGGGACGTCCTCCTCACCAGTGCTCCCCTGACCACCTCCACTGACATAGTTCATTGTTAATTTAATCTTACACCGATGGTTTTGGGTTGTAATGGGCCAATGTCTTCACTGTAAATCACCTCAAGTTCTTTGGGGAGGTGGGAAAGGTAGAAATAGATCCAGCTTCTGTCACTGACTTCTTTTCTCTCCACTCAGCCATTGGATTACCAATGCTGTAGGTGCCAGATAAGTATTTTTCAGAGGATAATAATACATTGTCCAGACAACACATTTTATTTCTCATCTCCAGGTTCAGTGTTTTAAAGGGAAATAGATTTTTTAAATAATGTCAGTAAAACTGATTAGTGATCAATCAAGGAACACTGAAGATCCTGAAAGGAGAAAAAAGTGTCCTCTCACTAAATGAATACCCTACAACTCTAGGTGAAAGAGGAAAATTGACTTTTTTCCCACACTGACTAGCACTGTTCACGGAGTGCACGATTATAGTTGATCAATGAGCTATTTTTGTAAAACGAGTACTAGCTTTTTCAAGAGTTTCAAGTTGCTTCACTAAAATTTAAGGTAGCAGTATCATAGTAAATGATTAGCGAAATGTAAGTTGGAAATCTAAAATTGAATGAGAAATGTCTAAAACGAAATCTTTCCTTCAAATTATTATACAATTTATTCATCACCTAGAGATTCTTTATATTCCTTTCTACTCTCTATATAAAAACCTGCAAAGAAGTTACAATGATCATTATTCTGCAAGGAGGAAGTTGAGTCTGAGAGAGGTTGTGTAACTTTTTACCAAGAATTATCTTTAGTTCCTCTAAAAGAGCTGCGTTGGCATGATATTCTGTATAAATGTAATTTTAAAATGATGCCAAAATTAAATGCTTAACAATAGATCTAACAATGTGTGCAAGGCATGTATGAGGAAAACTACAAAACTCTGATGAGCAAAATCAAAGAAGAACTAAATAAATGGAGAGACATTCCATGTTCATGGATAGGAAGCCTCAATATTGTCAAGATGGCAGTAATTCCCAAATTGATCTACAGATTCAGTACAATCCCAGTAAAACTCTCAGCAAGTTAGTTTGTGGTTATTGACAAATTGATTCTAACAAAACAAAAGACCCAGAAGAGTCAACACAATAGTGAAGAAGAACAAAGGTGCAGAACTGACACTACCTGACTTCAAGACTTACTATAAAGCTACAGGAATCAAGACCATGTGGGAGTGGCAAAAGAACAGACAAACAGATCCATGGAACAGAACAGAGAGCTCAAAAATAGGCTCAATAAATAGAGTCAACTGGTCTTTGGCAAAGGAGCAAAGACCGTACAACAGAGCAAAGACGGTCCTTTTAACAAACGGTGCTGGAACCATGGACACCCATGTGCACAAAAATGAATCCAGACACAGATGTTACACCCTTCACAAAAACTAATCCAAAATGGATCAGAGGCCATGCAAAATGCAAAACCTACATGTAAAATGCAAACCCTAAAACTCCTGGAAGATAAAGCAGGAGAAAACCTAAATGAACTGGGGTAACGATGACTTTTTTTTTAGATACAGCACCAAAGGCATGATCCCTGAAAAAAACAAAAATTGGTAAGCTAGACCTCGTTAAAATGAACAACTTCAGGGGCGCCTGCGTGGCTCAAGTCCGTTGAGCATCCGACTTCGGCTCAGGTCATGATCTCACAGTTCGTGAGTTCGAGCTCCGCGTCGGGCTCTGTACTGACAGCTCAGAGCCTGGAGCCAGGTTCAGATTCTGTGTCTCCCTCTCTCTGTGCCCCTCCCCCACTCACACTCTGTCTCTCTCTGCCTCTCGAAAATAAAGAAACGTAATAAATTTTTTTTTTTTAATGAACAACTTCAGCTCTGCAAAAGTCAGTGTTAAAAAAATGAGAAGACAAAGCACAGACTGGGAGACTCTACTTGCAAATAATACATCAGATAAAGGACTGCTACCTAAAATATACGAAGAAACTTAAAACTCAAGGAAACAAACAATCCGATTAAAAGGCCTTAACAGATACTTCACCAGAAAAGACACGCGGAAGGAAAAGAAACCTATGCAAAGAGGCTCAGCACCATACGTCATCAGGGAAATGCAAATTAAAAAAAAAAAAAAGCAATGAGATGCCACAACAGACGTATTAGGAGGACCCGAATCCAGAACACTGACAACACCAAATGTTGGTGAGGGTGTGAAGAAACAGGAATTCTCACTCGTTGCTGGTAGAATGCAAAGCGGGCTCAGCCTCTCTAGCAGTTTCTTACAAAACTAAGCATAATCTTATCATATAATCCAGCCGTCGCGCTCTTTGGTATTTACTCAAAGGAGCTGAAAAGTTATGTCTCTACAAAAACCTGCATGCAGATGTTTATAACAGCTCTGTTCATAACTGCCAAAACTTGGAAGCCACCCAGATAGTCTGTAGTAGGTGAATGGATAAATAGACTGATACAGCCAGACAATGGAATATTGTTCAGCACAAAAAAGAAAGGAGCTATCAAGTCATAAAAAAGCATGGAGGAACCTCAAAGGCCTATTACTACCTGATGGAAGCCAGTCTAAAAAGACGACACACTTTCTGAAGACGGGCAGATGTAGTGAACTGATTTGAGTTTACGGAAGGGTGTGTGCCGATGGTGTCATTGAACGTATGGTGTATATTTCCCCTTTTATTTATTTATTTTATTTATTTATTTATTTTTTTAATTTTTTTTTCAACGTTTATTTATTTTTGGGACAGAGAGAGACAGAGCATGAACGGGGGAGGGGCAGAGAGAGAGGGAGACACAGAATCGGAAACAGGCTCCAGGCTCTGAGCCATCAGCCCAGAGCCCGACGCGGGGCTCGAACTCACGGACCGCGAGATCGTGACCTGGCTGAAGTCAGACGCTTAACCGACTGCGCCACCCAGGAGCCCCAATTTCCCCTTTTAAAAATCCAACAAATACTGAATTTGGCAGGATATCGAGCCCCAAGGGTTTTGGGTATGGGTCTGTGGGCTTGCAGTGTAGAGATTCTGATCCACAGTCGGAAAGAACAGGAGGTTGGTGGTCAGGCTGCCTGGGTTCTCGCCCTACCGTTCGCTACCACACGGCTTGTCCTCACCCAGCCACGCCAAACCTCCTTCCATTGACCATAAACAGAATGGAATGATACCAGCCTTGCCTTCCACCTGGGATTATTATGCATGTCAAATTAAAACAGCAGATGAAAGCCTATAAAGTGACTCATAAAAAGATTTCATTCCAGAGTTACATGTTTGGACCAATGGAGAAAGACAAGGAGTCGTGTTTATTGCTGATAAATTATTTCCTGGCCATTTCTGCCATGATTTCCATATTCTTGAAATTCTGATTCGCCGAACAGGGTTTAAAAGTTTTAAATTTCCTTACATAGGAATACAACAAAGCAGAAACCAAAATCTAACATTTATAACAACTTGTTCGTACAGTCAGTTCGGGTTCCTCATTGCCAAAAACAAACCAAGCCGAAACGAAACGGAGCAAAAAGAAAAACCAAACCCATGTGGAAAAATGACTGGAGCAGAGTGAACAATAAGCCAGTCTACGACGAACAGAATGTCAAGAAAGGTCCTTAATATCCCCCATCGCGTGCGCGAGACTAGCTGTGGCATTAGCTCTGTTCCTCTGCTTGTGCCCCGATAAATCTGGCATTATGTGGTAACTGACAAAGGAAATGTCGAGGCTCGCTGCCCTATTTCTACAGATGATCCTCGGCATCAGAATGATGAATAAATCACACGATGAAAATGGACTCTCTGCGTGCATCTATCCTTCCGTAAAGGGACCGAGAGTTTACAAAAATGCCTATTTCTGGTTGTCTGTTCAAACGAAAGAATAAACACTGCCGGGGTCAACATTACAAGCAGAAAGAGAGAAAATAAGCAAGGAATGAATCCTTTCCATCATCGTGTGTTCCAGTGCCCTGTGCCCGGCTCCTGAAACACTGAATCCGTAAATATCTGGCGGCTGAGTGAGTCAATCAGATAACGACGGGGGGTGGGGGCGATCTCTTCCCTGCTGTTCTGCCCCAAATGATGGAATTCAGGGCATTCTTATTTTTTATCCTTAAGGTGGTACGCATTTTAACCGGGGTTGGGGATCTCGTTATGGAAATCAGGATTTCAGATTTGGCAGAGGTCAAGAACAATTTAGAAACCAACTGGTGTATCATTGATACCGTTGTGCAGGAAAATCGCCCAGAGAGGAGCGAGTACAAGATCAGTCTTGCGTGATGGGGGACGGCTGGGTAGGAGGGAGTCCTGAGTCACCCAGCTTGGGGCTTGCATGTCATGCAAGTTTCAACCAGAGTGAAGGGGGGCAGGGGCCGGAGAGCTCAAAGCAGGTGCTGAGGTCCTGGCTGCGTGACGTCATCTAGAGACTGGTCTTTGAGTACTGTATTTGGCTTTCCAACTTCAAGTTCTATTTCTTGCGCTCACAGTCTGATAGAAGTAGGATAAAACATACAGGATAGGAAATATAGGAAAAAATATATAGTTGTTTGCACCAGCCCACTTCATTCCCTTTTACACTGTGTCTGGGGAGAAGCTGTGGTCCACGGGGTGCGAGGGTGGTGCAGCGGGGGCGTCCGACACCCCGCTTGTGGCCCGAGCTCATTCCGCTGACCTGCTTCATTCCACCCGAGTCCCTTTGCCTGCCTCATACCTCACACCTCATGCCTCCCAAAGCTGCCTGTCTCCGTGGCAGAACCAGCCCCTGGCGAAAAACCTAGAGTCGTCTTTCAGCTGAGTATCTATTGATTGTTTGTTACGTCCTCACGCTGCTAGTTCCCTTAGTGGGCTTCGTGTTTAACAGGGCTGGTACTGTCTCGGGGCTTAGGAACCCTTCCGTCTGTTGAGAGAGAGGCAGCCAGAGCAGGGGTTAAGATGTGCTCTGGAGGCAAGCTGCTTGGGTTTGAAATTCATCACCTCCAATTCCTAGGGAGCGTGGAGCTTTGTCACGGGTGGGCATGTGCTGGACACGGGCAGAGGGCTGAGAAGGAAGCCCCCAGAGGGGTGATGGCCACACTAGGGACAGTGCCCCGCCCGGGGGGCCGGGCGGGGGGGAGTAATGACAGTTCTGGCTGCAAATGGTAGGAACCCGACCTAAGAAGCACAAAAACCTGGAGGGAAAATTCAATGACCAAGTTCCAGGAAGCACAGAGTAACTGGAATGAGAAACTCAAACGGTCTCCAGACGCTCTCACCTCTTGGTTCCCTCCGCTTGGCGGCTACCTCCTCCGTCCCGCAGGAGACCTGAGCGCTTCAGGTGGAAGAGAACGGGGCGGCTTGTAGCTCTGGAGTTCAGATCTAACTCTGCAGCCCCAAAAGAGGTAATCCCGGGGCCACAAATCCTGAGAAGACATTCACTGGCCCAGGAGGATCAAGGGCTCACCCCTGGACCAAGGCGCTGTGAACAGGAGGCTCACGTTTCTACTGGAGCTGCTGGTTTGCACGAGGGGAAGGCAGAAGGATGTTGAGGATGCTTCCGAGAAGAAGAGACAGCTGGGGGCAGCCGGTCCGGAGAACCTCCACCCACCCGCACCCACACGCCCCACAGCTGTGACAAGCCAGACACAACGCTAGACTCTAAGATAAGGTCAGCTGGGGGTGGCCCTGGGCGTCAGGTGGAAGAGCACAGGGGCAGCGTGACGTCGCGAGGCCGTAAGTGTCTGTCACCGCCCGTAATCAGCCGCAGAATGAACCAACGTGGGCACAGACAGCACGTCCTTGCCACACGACGCCACCCGGTCGCTGCACCTCACGTGAACCGAGGAACACCGGCTCTGGAAACAGAAGAACCGGACTCGGGTTCTGACTCCGCCAGCGAGGTTGGAAAAACAGCTTCAACGCTGAACCTTCAGTTTCCCGACGTGTAAAGTGATAGATGCCCCCTGATCGGCTCACAGGGATCTGGCGGTGGCCGGGACGGCACAGGCGAAATGTTCCTATCTGGCAGAAGAGGAGTGGAGCAAGCCCACCCGGCCCGACCTGCCCGGCAGCTTAGGGATGACGTTTCCCTGCTGTCGGTCGATCGATCGGATCGTTTATGGGGAGAGATATAGACACGCCAACCCGGTAGCGTCCATCCCTCCTCACACCTGCTCCCAGAGGCCGGGGTTCTCAGCCCCGTTTTCCAGGGAGGACACTGTTGCAACAAGGCGGCCGCTGGCTAATGAAGGGACGACTGTCCCGCCTTCCCTGCGCCCTCCTGCTCCCGCAAACTTGCATGGACTCACTCCCCTCCAGCTCCCCCTCCCCCGGCAACCCGCTTTCCTCCCAGACTCCCCTTCTGGTGAGAAGCCAAAGCGGAAAAGGAGGAAGAAGGAGAAACTGAAGAAAGCCACGAAGTTTAAAATCACGTTACACCCTTGCAGACCTGCCCTCCCCCCCCCCACCCCGGGATGTGTCCCTCTGTGTTCGCTGGGGGGTAGTAACCCTGGAACGAAATGCATCAGGCAGACACAGCTGCTCCCGGGTTGCTCCTGGAGCTCCCGCCAGACTGCGATTCAGTGACTTTGCCTTACGTGCTTCCCACCCCGGCTGCAAGGTCATTGAGGTAAGGCTCTGAAAACACCCTGTCCCCACCCCCAGTGCCGGATATGGAATCAGCTGCAAGAAGGGTTTCTCTAGGGGGCGCCTGGCTGGCCCAGTGGGTAGAGCACGTGAGTCTTGATTTCGGGGTCCTGAGTTCAAACTCCACCTTGGGTGCAGAGATTACTTCAAAATAAAATCTCTAAAAAAACAAAACAAAGCAAAAACAGAGAAGGGTTTCTAAAATGAATAGCTGGCTGAAATAATAATATTAAAGATGTTTACTAGGTTGTCTGATGCCATTCATCTCTATTTATATTTACTAATCTGTGGTTAATACTGTATTCAGAAACGTATTAACAGTGGCACTGTTTTAAAAAAATTTTTTCTTAAAAAATTTTTTTAAGTTTATTTATTTATTTTTGAGAGAGAGAGAGACAGAGTGAGCAGGAAGGGTCAGAGAGAGAGGGGGAGAGAGAGAATCCCACGCAGGCTCCACACTGTCAGCACAGAGCCCGAGGTGGGGTTCGAATTCACAAACCCTGAGATCATCACCTGAGCCAAAGCCAAGAGTCGGACGCTTAACTGACTGAGCCACCCAGGCGCCCCTAAAACTCTTTTTTAAAAAACCCCCGAAACACAAGTTACTAATATAAAATCTAGGAGGGAACTTTTTAAAAGAAATATCTTTTGAATACAACAAATTATATTTGGCAAAAATGTATGCTTGTTACTACAGATGCAACCATCAAAGATGAGATAGAAAAATGTTTCTGATATATTAGTAAAAAGTAGATAAGTGTATGCATGATTTGAATTCATTTTTTGTTAGAAAAATAATGAATGAAGGAACCACAAAGATCTATAGCAAAATGTTCTAACAGGATTATTATCACTGATACAAGATTAAGGATGCTTTTATTTTAATTTTTACTTATTTATATTTCAAAACTCTCCTCCAGTGAACAGATACTAAGTTTCATAGAAAAGAACAGTGGGAATCTTTTGTAAACTCCCACAAATCACCAGTTCAAAAGTTCATCATAAGTGACCATTTGTTTTCTCTCCTTTCTCCTGTATTTTTTAAAAATTTTTAAAATTTTTTACTTAGTTTTGAGAAAGAGACAGAGTGCAAGCAGTGGAGGGGCAGAGAAAGGGAAACACAGAATTGGAAGCAGGCTCCAGGATCTGAGCTGTCAGCACAGAGCCCAAAGCAGGGCTGGAAGTCACGATCCATGAGATCATGACCTGAGCCGAAGTCTGATGCTCGCTCAACCTGCTGAGCCACCCAGGCGCCCCTCCCTGTATTTTCTGAGCTCTAGATTTGTTTGTGTTTCCTAAAACTGAATGTTATCAGCTCCCTAATTAAACGTAAACCTTGAATTTCTCTGGTTTATTTAAACTTGAGCGTGCGGGCATGTGAAAACCAGTCCTGGGGCTCAGCGCATCATGGCAGAAAGATGCCACTCGGCAGGTGCATGGTTACGGACTCCCCGGGACTCTTGCTTCTGCAGGGTGACTTGTATCCAGCATTTCACTGGCACAAGAGATCGCTTCAGAAAAAGCAGTAGATAAATAACAAGTCAAGAAGGTAAATGACATAGTCATGAATCCAGGACTTTAATTCCTTAATCATGTTTCAGGTGGACTCTCCCTGAAACATTCTCTCATAATCGTGCTGCATTTGGTTTAAAGAAACCCTGCGGTACTCCTAATATTCCTATTCACCGCAGCGATATGCAGTAGGCTTAAAACGTGGGTAAATACTAAGGTCTGGCGAGTGGATAAAATAAATTTAAGACAGGCTATTTTGTAATTGAGAATCAATACACATTATAATCTTATTCTATTAGGCTTGAATTAATTGTGCCGTCAACATTTTAATCTCAGAGGCTACTCAAAGATGGCTAAAAGCTACTTACTAAGTGCTAACGAGTTGGATTAAAACAAATGTTTATCATATATGGCATTATAAATCTATTCACACCTCCGACAATTGGAAAGTAGTTAAGACCACACCATGCCTGCAGATAGCAGTATGTGCAAAACTTGCAGCTGAAAAAAATACTGAGTGCATTTTGTCCAGGACAGAATCTTAGAACCAGCTTTTTAAAGGGGATCATGAGATCACGACCTGAGCCAAAATCAAGAGTCAGACACTTAACCAACTGAGCCACCCAGACGCCCCTCATTGTAGTTTTGATCTGTATTTCCCCAATGATGAGTGATGTTGAGCATCTTTTCATGTGTCTGTTGGCCATCTGTGTGTCTTCTTTGGAAGAATGTCTATTCGCGTTCTGCTCATTTTTTAATTGGATTATTTGTTTTTTTGAGTGTTGAATTTTACAAGTTCTTTATGCATTTTGGAGACTAACCCTTTATTGGATACATCATTTGCAAATATCTTCTCCCATTCCATCGGGTGCCTTTTAGTTTTGCTGATTGTTTCCCTCTCTGTGCAGGAGCTTTTAATTCTGATGTAGTCTCAATAGTTTATTTTCGCTTTTGTTTCCATTGCCTCAGGAGACGTATCTAGAAAAAGTTGCTACCGCCAATGGCAGAGGAATGACTGCCTGTGCTTTCTTCAAGGACTTTTATGGTTTCAGGTCTCACAGTTAGGTCTTTAATCCATTTTGAGCTCAAGAAATTGTTGAATAAGGAAATGCAGCACTGGAAATTATTTTTGAAAAGACCCAACGTCCCAGCCAGCCTTGAGGCCACAGGCGAACATGTACACATGTACCATCCAGAATATCTTTGTGTGTGTGTGTGTGTGTGTGTGTGTGTGTGTTTACATCCTTCCCACTGCTCCGCTGCAAAGGACTTATTTATTTATTTATTTTTATTGAGTGTGCAGCAAGCCCATTCAGATGAAGAAGAGAAGTATACTTGGGATGAAGGAAACCACTTCCTTTTCCATTGGATAAACCGCAACAAACAAACCACCAAATCCTTGAGCAGGTTACCGCACTTCTAGAAGAGACCCCGGAAGATAGTAAGTGCTCAGTAAATACTGTTGTGGATTTGGACAGCTTGATTTTTGATCTGTCTTCCCAAACGCCTAGCACATTCCCCCATCCTTCTCGCTCTCCCTCAGAAGTGCTGACCCTGGACAGAGGAATGAAGGTATGGGGTGGCGGGTGGGGGGTCGGGGCTGGGATGGGGCAGGCGGTGGCCGTGGAGCCGTGGAGTAGCTGTTACCTGCTCAGTCAGTGGCCGCAGCCGAGAGGAAGGACGCAGATTCTAACAACAGATCCCGAGCCACATTCGTGACCCAGGCAAATGGTGCCTCGACGGAGGGGTTGGCCCCTCACGGCTCTGCCCTCACGTTCGGTTTCCCTACATGCCTCTCCTCAGTGTGCACCTCCCCTTCCCTTTGCCCTGTTCAGAACAAACGTGAGAAGTCATTATCTTGACAGCGTGGCTACAAGAATGGAAGCCACTTCCAGTGATGAAGCATTTAATGTTTTAATTACTGATAATTATGATGCTGCCGAGGAACGTGGAAGATGGCATTATTTAAACGTAGGAGACAAGTTTAAATTATGCTAATGTGTTTCAGCTTGCCTGTGATTTGTGGGGTTTTTTTTTTTGACAGAGTATAAAGACTCAGTCAGATAACTGACTTGGGTGAGTTGCTGGGTGGTTTCTCTGTGTGACAGCAATGACATTCTTGAGCTGAAGGCAGGCAGGTGCCGTGAGGAGCCACCAGCCACGCAGAAGGTGGCCTCCGAAAGGTCAACTCCAGGCTTCAGCAAACCTGACGCTGTTCTGAGTTCGAAGTTTCCAAACTTGGCAAAAACTTTCCCTGTTAATCTCAGACCTCCAAACTTCAAACTTCTGCTTTAAAGGATACGTACGCATTCCAGTATGTTCAGACTAACGCATGGCGATCCTTTTAACTGCTGCACAAATTTTTGTTTCATTCCGTTGCTTAGTTTAAAAGTCCCATGGGATTTGAATTCGGAAATGCCTAAGTTCAGTCTGTGGTTCTACTACGTCAATGTTTGAGATCCTCAGAAAGTTACTTGCTCTCTTGGTCACTTCAAAAAGGCTGAGTCTTGGGGCGCCTGGGTGGCGCAGTCGGTTAAGCGTCCGACTTCAGCCAGGTCACGATCTCGCGGTCCGTGAGTTGGAGCCCCGCGTCGGGCTCTGGGCTGATGGCTCAGAGCCTGAAGCCTGCTTCCGATTCTGTGTCTCCCTCTCTCTCTGCCCCTCCCCCGTTCATGCTCTGTCTCTCTCTGTCCCAAAAATAAATAAAAAGTTGGGAAAAAAAAAAAAAAAAAAAAGGCTGAGTCTTTCCCCAGGGGGTCACGAACTTAAATTTGGTAAAAGATGAAACAAAAAACAAACGAAAGAATCATTTGCAACGAAAAAACTGCATCTCAAAATATCAGACGGTACGACCAAATGAAGTTTTGGTTGGGATACTATATATTTAAGAAGCTTTGCTTTGGGCAAAAGTTATGGAACTGTTATATAATTCACATGCACAACCATTAAAAACACTCTTTGCAAACAGCCTATGTTTACCCCATCATAATTCTCCTCCAGATCCTCCGATTCCTGACCTACCGTGAACCACTCGGTCTGAATCTTCATCTCAGAGCAAAGAATGCAGCCTTCTTTGTATTTGCAACTACCAGCCTGGTTCACAAACCTTTGTTAACATGTCAACATCAGGAAGTGGTTGATAGGATTTGGGTATTTCTCGTAAGACGATCTGTGGCAGCATCGATCGTGGTATTTTTCAGGGCAACCTACGGTCTTCTTTCTTGCAAAAAAAATTTTTTTTATTTCATTTTCACCCACTGCATTTTTTGCACACTGCTGCTTATAGTCAGAAGGTGATCGTTCTATCGAAAGTACTGATCCTGAATCTCTTGAGTCACAGAGGTGCTCCCTGGCTTCAGGCAGACAATGCTTTCAATTAGCCTTTTTTCTGCGGACGCGCTCAGAACAGTGAACTCTCTGGGCTGGTCTGTCAGTCTCCCGGAAGTGAGAGAGCCACGGGCAGGGAGACTGGGGCCCTTCACGTTTTTATGCTTCGACTTTTTCACTTGTTACAAAGGAAAAGTTACCCTCCTCCCCCACACCAGCTGTCAGTTGCTCACGTAACTACCAGCAGGCACGTGGCTGTGTACCTGGATTCCGTGTGCTAGTAATGTGCACGTTTCTGGACAAACTGAAACCTCTCTTTTAAAAATGTTTATTTCTGAGAGAGAGAGGGAGGGAGAGAATCCCAAGAAGCAGGCTCTGCACTGTCAGCTCAGAGCCCCATGTGGGGCTTGATCCCAGGAACGGTGAGGTCATGACCTGAGCTGAAATCAAGAGTTGGATGCTTCACCGACTGAGCCCGCAGGCACCCCTGAAACCACTTTTTATCGTGGCTCAAATCTGGGCAACTTGCCCTGAGTCCTATGAGCCCAGCCCAGACCACTGCAGGGGACTCACTGCTCTCACTGCACCTGCCCTACGGGCCCCCTTCACCCCGCCCACCCGTGACACGGCCAACTCCTCGCCCTGACTCAGAGCCTTTGCATTTGCTGTTCCCTCTGCCTGGAATGCTGTTCCTCCAGATGGTCACATGACTTGTGCAGTACTTCATTCAGATCTCTGTCCAAATGTCATCCCTGGAGAGAAGCCCTGTCTCCTATCCAAAACACTGCACATGAACGACCCCACCACACATGCCCACCTCATCCCTCACTGGCCCTCAAGCTCGCATTTTGTTTTCTTTTTCTTTTCTTTTTTTTTTTCTTCATGACACCCATGAACATTGACACTACTTTCCAGTTACTTGTTCCGTGTTTTACTGCTCGGCCCCATGCTGTGAGCTCTGGAGAACAGGGGCTCTGTCTCATTCATTTACGGCTGCACCCCAGGGCCCACAGTCAAATGTGTTCCCAGAGCAGGGCTCGGGGCCTACGCATCTGTGACGCAGTGGATGAAATCAGACAGACCCTTCCCCTCAAGTTGCTTACGGTTCAGAAAACGAGACGGGCCAGCGCGAGAGAAAAAGGTATTCCTGACAGGAGATCTGTAGCGAAGACCGAGAGAACCCGTATCCGTGAGCTATGCTCTGTGCTCTGAGCCTCCGGTCAAGCTGGTCACCTCCACAGGGTTCCTAAGTTTGGGTCCTTCTGGGTTCACACCCACGGCGAGGACAGGGCATTCGGTGGCTGACTTAGGGCAGATCTGCTTTCCTGCCATCATGTCACACGTGGTAGCAGGGCCACATTCAAAGGTACCATGTGACCCACTGGCCACGGCCACTGTAGGGGGAAGAGGAAGAACCCACGGCGCCCACGCCCTGGGTGCCAGGCGGGTGTCAAACTCCTCCTTGCTCACCTGACTTAAATCCTAGGTTCTGGGGCGCCTGGGTGGCTAAGTCGGTTAAGTGTCCAACTTTAGCTCAGGTCACGATCCCACAGTTCGTGAGTTCGAGCCTCATGTCGGGCTCTGTGCTGACAGCTGGGAGCCTGGAGCCTGCTTCGGATTCTTGTGTCTCCCTCTCTCCCTGCCCCTCCCCCGCTCACACTCTGTCTGTGTCTCTCAAAAATAAGTAAACGTTAAAAAAAAAAAATCCAAGGTTCAGCTCGTTGAAGTCACCAGCTCAAAGGCACCTAACCCAGAGGTGTAGACGTGTACCCCCTGCAGGTAGGGTCCCCATCTATGGTGTTTGGATGAACAGAACTCCTTGTTATTGCCCCGGGGAAGATCTCAGCCACCACCACCTTCAACGGGGACAAGAAACCTGACACGTGTGGTGACCGAGCGGCTCTTTCTCGTCTCTCAGGGTCAAGTAGCTTTTAGCAGCACAAGAAAAGATGAAGTGATTTGAGGGCTTACGTCATCACTCCTGCAAGTGGGCCTCCAGCTGTGTGGTCCCCAAGCCCCGATTTAGATCAGCTGAAAACGGTCCAGCCGCATTGTGGTTCCTTGACATTTGAGAGAGGAAGCCTGACGTCCTAGAGCCCATCCCTTACGTCCAGTCTAAAGAAGATTCCAGCTGTGCTCCTCGGGCCGTCCGGGCGGCCACAGAGGCAAGAGCAACACACACAAACTGCCCGAGAGGCTGGCCTGAGGCCGGCTGGGAGAACAGGGTGACCACAGACCCGCCCCGGGTGCCCCTCCTGCTGGCCAGCTCAGCGCTAGTCAACTGCAGGAGGTCCGTGAGCGACTCTGCTGTGGCCCCCGCGGCCTGGGCATCCCCCGTGCAGGGGTCTGTCCTCCGGACACCCACCAGGGGTGGGAGAGCCACCACCACCAGGAACACCTGCCTCTCAAACACCAACCCGGACGGAAGTCAAACCTCAAACCGAAAGGGCCAGAGGCATTCAACGCTCCCAACTTTCTATCACTCCTCTTCTGTCTTCTCAATTTTCTTGGTAGGATCTTGCCTCAAAAATTAATGTCAACAAACTGCTTTTGTCCTCAGGAATACTAAAACATTAGATCATAATTTTGATCAGCAACACAATTTCAAAAGAGAAGGCATTCTCAAGCTCCTTAGAAACGAACCCCGCACACCTCGGTTCCAATTTCCTGTTCTCACAGCACAAAAGGACAGTTTTGCACTGTGTCAGCCTTTGAAATGTCCTGTTTTTCTCCTCCTTTTTTCCTCAGGGTGTGTTTCTCACTCAGGGAGCCGATAAAACGTCCCCGCTTTCCATTTTCCCTCCAAATGCAACACACGGCTGTGGACTCCCAGGGA
>NW_024412429.1:3506456-3516765 GCF_014898765.1 Herpailurus yagouaroundi | reverse complement strand
CAGTCAAATGTGTTCCCAGAGCAGGGCTCGGGGCCTACGCATCTGTGACGCAGTGGATGAAATCAGACAGACCCTTCCCCTCAAGTTGCTTACGGTTCAGGAAACGAGACGGGCCAGCGCGAGAGAAAAAGGTATTCCTGACAGGAGATCTGTAGCAAAGACCGAGAGAACCCGTATCCGTGAGCTATGCTCTGTGCTCTGAGCCTCCGGTCAAGCTGGTCACCTCCACAGGGTTCCTAAGTTTGGGTCCTTCTGGGTTCACACCCACGGCGAGGACAGGGCATTCGGTGGCTGACTTAGGGCAGATCTGCTTTCCTGCCATCATGTCACACGTGGTAGCAGGGCCACATTCAAAGGTACCATGTGACCCACTGGCCACGGCCACTGTAGGGGGAAGAGGAAGAACCCACGGCGCCCACGCCCTGGGTGCCAGGCGGGTGTCAAACTCCTCCTTGCTCACCTGACTTAAATCCTAGGTTCTGGGGCGCCTGGGTGGCTAAGTCGGTTAAGTGTCCGACTTTAGCTCAGGTCATGATCCCACAGTTCGTGAGTTCGAGCCTCATGTCGGGCTCTGTGCTGACAGCTGGGAGCCCGGAGCCTGCTTCGGATTCTTGTGTCTCCCTCTCTCCCTGCCCCTCCCCCGCTCACACTCTGTCTGTGTCTCTCAAAAATAAGTAAACGTTAAAAAAAAAAAATCCAAGGTTCAGCTCGTTGAAGTCACCAGCTCAAAGGCACCTAACCCAGAGGTGTAGACGTGTACCCCCTGCAGGTAGGGTCCCCATCTACGGTGTTTGGATGAACAGAACTCCTTGTTATTGCCCCGGGGAAGATCTCAGCCACCACCACCTTCAACGGGGACAAGAAACCTGACACGTGTGGTGGCCGAGCGGCTCTTTCTCGTCTCTCAGGGTCAAGTAGCTTTTAGCAGCACAAGAAAAGATGAAGTGATTTGAGGGCTTACGTCATCACTCCTGCAAGTGGGCCTCCAGCTGTGTGGTCCCCAAGCCCCGATTTAGATCAGCTGAAAACGGTCCAGCCACATTGTGGTTCCTTGACATTTGAGAGAGGAAGCCTGACGTCCTAGAGCCCATCCCTTACGTCCAGTCTAAAGAAGATTCCAGCTGTGCCCCTCGGGCCGTCCGGGCGGCCACAGAGGCAAGAGCAACACACACAAACTGCCCAAGAGGCTGGCCTGAGGCCGGCTGGGAGAACAGGGTGACCACAGACCCGCCCCGGGTGCCCCTCCTGCTGGCCAGCTCAGCGCTAGTCAACTGCAGGAGGTCCGTGAGCGACTCTGCTGTGGCCCCCGCGGCCTGGGCATCCCCCGTGCAGGGGTCTGTCCTCCGGACACCCACCAGGGGTGGGAGAGCCACCACCACCAGGAACACCTGCCTCTCAAACACCAACCCGGACGGAAGTCAAACCTCAAACCGAAAGGGCCAGAGGCATTCAACGCTCCCAACTTTCTATCACTCCTCTTCTGTCTTCTCAATTTTCTTGGTAGGATCTTGCCTCAAAAATTAATGTCAACAAACTGCTTTTGTCCTCAGGAATACTAAAACATTAGATCATAATTTTGATCAGCAACACAATTTCAAAAGAGAAGGCATTCTCAAGCTCCTTAGAAACGAACCCCGCACACCTCGGTTCCAATTTCCTGTTCTCACAGCACAAAAGGACAGTTTTGCACTGTGTCAGCCTTTGAAATGTCCTGTTTTTCTCCTCCTTTTTTCCTCAGGGTGTGTTTCTCACTCAGGGAGCCGATAAAACGTCCCCGCTTTCCATTTTCCCTCCAAATGCAACACACGGCTGTGGACTCCCAGGGAGCGTGGCAGGGTTGCTATCGGAGCCTTGTCCCTCTGTCCCCACGGGCCGCCCTGCCACGCCCTCCGGGCGTGCCTGCCCTAACCGCCTGCGGGAGCCCCCACGACCCTGTCCGCGCGTCCCCGCCAGTCACAGGTACGCTGGGTCACACGTGGGTCCCCCTGGCGCCTCCGGGGTTGGGCTGGAGATGGGGACCCCGCAGACATTGCGCACCAGTGCCTGGGAGCCCCGAGGGGACAGGGCGGGGGAGGCACGGAGGGGACCCCCAGAGAGGGCGCGGAGGGGGCGCCCAGGGGGCCCGGAGGGACAAGTGGCCGGGAGGGAGGGTAGGGAGTGGGCACGGAGAGAGCCGGGAGGTGGCGGATGGGCTGGGTGAGGGAGGGGCGCAGCCAGGTGGGTCCCAGCAGACCTCACCTCTCGCGGTGGCGGCTGGGGGGGGGGGGGGGGGGCGGGGGGGGGGGGGGGGCAGGTGCACCCTCCCCCCACCGCCGGCCAGGGTCACTGCGCTCACCCCGTCCGAAGGACATGCGCACAGACACGCGCACGGACTGCAGAGCCGTGTCCCCCACTCCCCCACATCCTTCTCAGTCCCCCAGCGTCTCCCCACTCTCCCCGCGTCCCCCCAGTCCCCCGGCGTCCCCCCCACTCTCTCTACATCCCCCGAAGTCCCCCCGCGTCCCCCCAGTCTCCCACCGGGTCCTCCAGTCCCCTGCACCCCCCCCCCACTCCCTGCCGGGACCCCACTCCCCCCGCATCTCCCCCTAGTCCCTCCCACCCTCCCCTCAGGTGACACCAGAACCCACCCACGGGTGCGGCCCACGCAGACACCCCTCTCTAACCCGCCGGACGGTGTCCTCACCGCTTCCCCCAGAAGCAATCACGGCTAAACCCAACGGCCTGCAGAAAAAAATTACATTTAGGAACAGATTTTCAGCCACTAAGATGTGACGGGACCCAGGTCCAATAGTATTTCGTGGTCGCTCAAAATTGGGATGATGTTATTATTAAACACACATCACTTATTTTTTTTTGTTTATTTATTCTTGAGAGAGCATGGGGGAGGGGCAGAGAGAGCGTGAGAGAGAGAGAGGGAAACACAGACCTTGAGGCAGGCTCCAGGCTCTGAGCCCTCAGCACGGAGCTCACTCGGTGTTTGAACCCCGAACCATGAGCTCATGACCTGAGTGGAATTCCAACGCTTACCAGGACGGAGCCACCCAATGGCCCCCCACGTTACTTATTTTGATACCTGGCTTTCAGTCTATTTTGTTTGCAATGCATTCTAAAGATTAGTCACAAAAACGGATTGTCCATTCACTCCCACCCTAAGGACTGTGGTCTAGAAAGAGCGCGGATCCCTCCAGCGGGGACCCTCGGTGAGTCCCACACGCTCCCCACACCGGAGAGAAAGCACGGAGAGCTGGCTCAGGAAGCAGAGCTCCCGCAAGAGATCATTCTGTCTAGAGAAGCATAAGCCCCCAGCAGCCCTGCCCAGAAGGATTTCAGCCCAGGGCAAGAAAATCATCCAATACCGACTTGACCGCAAGTTAGCTCTGAAACATAAACGTCATCCGGGGATCTCGAGACAGACATGAAGGGAGGTGAAGGGAGGTGAAACTCAGGTGAAAATATAGGAATACATATCCTAAGTGTATGCGCACATTTCTGATACAGACACATATCCCGTTAACCCTGAGCAGAGGTCGATGCTGCCATTGTAGAGACGAAAATTCTTTGGTAAAATGCGCAAGATCGCACACGCAGAGAAACCTGCAGTTTGAAAACCTGAATGCGGTTTTGTCCCTTTGTTAGAACGGGCCGGTCCAAGCCTGAACCGAACCTTCCGCGGCCGTTAACTGGCATCGTCCAGGAACCAGGCCCACAGGTGCAGAGGCCTCTACAGGCACTGTGCTCACGTCGCCCCCCACACCAGCCTTCCCATCCCGGGTGAGGACTCCAGCCCCCTCTCACCAACATCCTTTTACTCTGTAAGAGCTGACACATCTTCAAGGAAGAACAAAGCTTTTCGCTCTGCCAGGAGACAAAAGGCTGAATTCAAGTCAATCAGTGGGTGAACCAGCGCACCAGAGCACGTCTCCCAGTCCTGCCTCCGCTGGGTTTTAACTGGGGTAGCGCCGGTCAGGGCGAGGGGCGAGGGCGCGCGGAGGGCCAGGAGCCGTCCCGGGCTTCCTTCCCAGGACGCAGGGGCATCCCCAGTGTCCCTGTGGATGAGACACGCCCCAGGGAAGCTCTGTGGCCACTGCCAAGAGCCCACCCACAGGCCACTCTGGTCCCCTGATGTCACCACTCCCCCAATGGAGCCGCCCCAGGCACCCCTGCTGGATCCTGGAGGACCCAGTAACCTAAGGAGTTAGGGATTCAGCCAGACATGCAGTCACACTGTAAAAGCAAGTGCAGAGTTAGGGGTTTATACTCTTATCGCTCTCAGTGAAGTGATCACCGGGAATCGGAGTTCAAGGGTTCCAGCAGCCGGACTTGGGTCGTTCCTGCTTAAAACACTCACAGGCTCCTTCCATGACTTCCTAAGATGAGGTCCTGGTGTCCCAGGGGAAGGGAGCATTTCCACCATCAGGAGCAGGCTCCGTGAAACATGTTACCTCAAACCAGGCACAGAGCTCACAAAGCAGGCTGCCTCCTCTGAAAGGGCAGAGCCAGGCACCCCTTTCATCAGGACTGTGATCAAAACCAGGATGAGCTTCGAGATCATCTGATGAAGAGACCCCGCTTGGAACACCCTGGGAACTTTTCTGCTTCCCGAAGCTGCCTTTGCTCGAAGGCCAACTCCCTCTTACGGCGGTGGCTACGTGACAAGGAAAGGCCACCTCTCTCTGACATTTGTGGGTGCTGCGTCCTGTCTGCAGGAGGGGCCGGAAGCCCCCACTCTTAGCTCCACGGCTGCAGGGCAACACCTCTGGGAGAAAGGCCATCTCAGCTGCATCCGCGGGTGGGAACATTCGTGGAAGAAACTGCACAGACAGAGGACCCACGAGAATCTAAATGGAGGGCCTGCTTCCCGGGCAGTGGTAATAAGCTGAAGCTCCAAGTCCCGGCCCCTGATCTTTTTTCTAGATATCTAGATCTCTAGATATCTAGATCTTTTCTAGATATCTAGAGATCTAGATCTTTTCTAGATATCTAGAGATCTAGATATCTAGATTTCTAGATATTCTAGAAATCTTGCTCTAGAGATGACATGTTGACACCTGGAAACTCGGAATCTTGCAAAAGCAACTGGGAAATTGGTGAACATTCTGTGGGTCAGAAATGCTTTTTCTAACTAGACGTGTAAAGTTTATTAAGTGATCATGAAAATAGAACCACCACTTTGTCTGTATTGTTTTTGGTAGTAAATGCTTCGGGGAATCGTCTGCTAAGTTTCCTCCAGCTCCAAGCTGGGCTCCAAACAAACTGTCACCCGCCACCCACCCCTCCCTTGAGTGGGAGTCATGTCACCTAAACATTGGAGACACAAGCAAAAACACTGACAATCGTCCACAGTAATAATGAGTAATGCTCTCGTCTAGAATGTGTACAAGAACCAGCTCCTCTGGTCCTTTCCCAAACCTCAGGTGGATGTCCGTGCAGAAGCCTGCACACGTGATGTTAGGGAGCCGTGCTGGACTGTGTCACTGTCACACTGAGGGCTCGCGACATGCTCAGGGGTGGGGGGGGCCGCCCCTGTCCCCAGGAGAGATATGCCCCCATAAGTTGTCTGTGTGACACTGGAACTTCGTGTCTTAGGGAGTCAGGCCTGCGTCACCTCTAACGTCCATCCCTCTGTGTGGATCGTGAAGAGAAGATAAGAGATGTCTGCTATCCTTTGTGAGACAGGACCCGAACACCTGAGACCATACAAGCAAAGAAGGAGCTGGGTAAACCCCAGTTCTCCTCCGTCCCCTGGGCAGGGGATCTGCAGGTGCTTACAGGGTCAGACGGATGCAAATGGGTAATTCTCACCAAATCCAGAAGCTGATTTTACAGCATTAATCCTAAGCAGGTTGGAACTGTCAGATCTTTAACCCCCATAAATTGCATGCAAACCTACCCTCCAACTTTGAGAAGGAGCCATAGAAAACAAGGTTTGTTTGTCTCTGCAACGCAAGGTTTCTTGTCTCTGCAAACCTCCAGGCCCTGATCCTGACCGGTAACTAGATGACATTTTATCTACATAAAGTAGCCTAACATAACTTTTAAAAACAGATTCCTATCTCTCTGGTCAGAAATTATTACCAGTCCCTTCTGGTAAGAAATTATGGCCCAGGATAGGAATTCACACTTAAATTTACCTTTAATATTTTGTAAAGTTTCTGTATACTTAAAAATTTCAGGAAACATTTTTTAAAAAATCTTTGTTAATGGTTTCTGGGATAGTTATCGATACTTTATATTATGTCTTTCCTTCGTACCTCACAAATTTCTCCACTCTCTCTTCCACCTGTCAAGATGTCCTATTGTTTTGTTTTGTTTTTTTAAAGACAAAAACACAGGGGTGCCTGGGTGGCTCTGTCGGTTGAGCCTCTGACTTCGGCTCAGGTCATGATCTCACGGTCTGTGGGTTCGAGTCCCGCATCGGGCTCTGTGCTGATGGCTCGGGGCCTGGAGCCCGCTTCGGATTCTGTGTCTCCCTCTCTCTCTGCCCCTCCCCTGCTCATGCTCTGTCTCTCTCACTCTCAAAAATGAATAAATGTTAAAAAAATTTTTTTTAAAAAGACAAAAACACACAATTAAAAAACACACAAACATCATCCAACGCCAGGTCAATGGGAAGTCAGAGGAGATACCACAGAGCTATGTTTATCCGTCTTAACGATAGCCCACCACGGAATTTTAAGAAAGTCGGTCTTCTTAAGTATCTACAGCTGCCATACTAGGAAATGTAGGGTTTTACCCAACTTACCAAGTTTACGAAGTAACTTATCTATAGAACCAGATTTAGAATCTTGATTTTAAAACCTTTTTGAGTTTATGATTTTTCCTGATGATTTCCAGAACGGCACTAAGCAGGGATCTCCTCTTGGGCAAAACTGTATTCTATGTTCCCCGAGAGGATGCCTCTGCCCTCCTGACCCCCTGCCTCCTCAGCTTGTCCCAGCTACCTCAGTCTGCTGGGCTCCGAGCCCCACCGATTTCTGATTTCTCCGAGGTCCCAAACAACCCAAGGCGTCACCTTCTCTGCCCTTAATGCAAAACCCTCTGCCCTCAGGGTGGCCCACCCTTGTCAGGAGATGGCAATGAAGTCAGTTAACGTCATTTCATCAGCTGCGGCCAGCACGCAACAGGTGAAGGTTCGCAAGAAGCGTTTCTGGGCTTAACCGGGTCCAACTGGCAGTGTGCTGAGACATTTCCTGGTGACAAAAGGTGGGCTGGATCCCTTACATATTCTAGGTGACCTCCTCCCGCGCGATTTCAAGTCTGAATGCTGAAGTGGCCACAGCGCTTGTGAACGGGGGTCCCCGCTCGACCAGGACTGGTCTACCGCTGGAGCGGGTGCTGTGCTCGGTACCGCGCGCACCTCCACCCCACCTGCTGCAAGCTGGACCGGAAGTCATTCACACTGCACTAGTCCAAGACCAGATAAATACGCCCCTCGCTCTGATTCTCATATTCCTAGGTCATCTTTCTTCTCCTTAGTTGTAGGAGTTTTCAATGAATAAAAATGACATTAACGCATTTCTGTAGGTCCTGTTCTCAGGATCTTCAGTAAGCAACAAAACTCAAGTTATCTTTGGAAGGAGCAGCGAAGAAACATGAGCCATTTCTCTCCCCCTCTGTGTGGGTTTTGGGGGTCCTTGACCAGGAGCAAAGGGTTATTTGTCCAGCCTTGACTGTGACTCACCAGCCCACATACCAGGGCAAAATTATGTGTCTTTGTTAAGTTCCTGCCGTTCCCAGGGTAGAGAGGTGGCAAAGAAGGGAGGGCAGACCACCCTTAGACACAGGAGGACACCCGTGGGGCCCCCCCAGACAAATGAGGGAATGTGAAGGCTGGGGGACGCCTGGATCCTCCCGGGGCCACGACAAAACAGCCTGTCTGGGCTCTGGCTCAGCAACGGTAACATCCCCCGTGACCTGGGGCACGAGCGGGACTGCTCGCCCCGGGACCCTTCGACTCCAGGGCGGGCAGTACCCACCCCAGGGTTCCCTAAGTCCCCTGGATGCAGGGACACGGGGGCCGGGGGAGCGGCTGCTCAGCCGGCTGACCTGAGCTGCCTGGAGTGCAGACACTATTCTTAGCCGGGAGCGTTCTTTCCTGCATCTTACGCCACGGGCCCGAACTGGCAATGGCAGAGAAGCCCAGCCCTGTGCAAGTTCTGGGTTCCGTTCTAGGTAGCAGTCGGTGAAGGTCAGGTGTCAGAGCGGAGGGACCAAGGCCCAAAGTGTGTGACCCCAGGAAAGGTGCGGACAGGTGTGCCCCCAAGTACGAGCTGAGGGTGTGCGGGGGAAGAAGACACAGACGGGTGTGTCAGGAGCCAAAGGGTTCACACCGGACGTAAGACTGTGAGGTTGTCTTGTCAGGACCAGGTAAATTCACTGCGGCCTCAGCAGCAGACGACCGGGAGACGTGCCAGGCAGGCAGGCAGCCGGGGGACTGGGCCGGAGAGGGACCAGAGCCGGCCGTTTCACCCCCAGAGTGGCTGGAAGGGAGCAGGAAGCACACTCAACACGCTGAGCAGACAGTGAGGCCGACCTCCTTCCAGAGGCTTCCGGAGGGTGAGCTCTGGAGACGCTTACAGACCAGGCACGGCCACCACCTGGGCCACCTGCACGCCGTCCCCAGTGACCGCACAGAGCACCTGTCCTGTGGAACCTGTCTGCAGCCCCATCAGCCGGGCCAGGTACGCAGGTGACCGGCAGGCACCATCCCAGGTGGGGGACCCCCCCACCAGACTGGGGGACGAGCTCAACAAACGCTGTGCATCTCTTAGCGCGTTGCCAGGGCCGGACGCTGAACTTTCCACACGGACAGGCCTGGCTCTTCAGCTGCCCCGCGGCAGCCGCAGGGGACAGAGGTGGGATCCAGCCGCCGCACTTGTGGCCCGGAAGTGCCACCACCAAGTGGCCGGGTGTCTGGGCGGGGCCTGGGCCTTTCCGCCCTTCCTGCCGCGCCTGTCCTCGAGCCCCCTTCTGGAGAGCTCCGTGAACAAACCCTGAGAAGGGTGCCAGACAGGGACCGGAGTGCCAGACACTCCTGGCCACACGTGTGAGTGTCAGTTCAAGACCCTCCTACAAACGGCGGGACTGCGGGCAAGTCGCTTACCAACCCCGACGCTGCTCTGAGGGCGTCAGGGCCTCGCTCCCCCCCCCCCCCACCCCATGCTGAATGCCCTGCCCCCCTCCACCATCCCCGATCTGTCCTGGGAGCCAGAGATGCTGCCCTCCAGGACTCACATCCAGACCGGACGAGGAAGGCAGCGAGGGTGTCCCTGGAGGGCGGCAGGGGGCTTTGGGCTGGGCTCTCGTCAGGCCCCGACGAGTACAAAGTCCTGCTACCCACCCCGCCCGGGGTTATGGGGGGCGGGTCAGGCCCACCCAGGGCTCAGAATACAGGGGCCGAGAGAGCAGAGGGCACCTGAGAAGCGCTGGCCGGACCCACACTGTGGGCTGCACACGGAGGTCGGAGGGAGCGAGCCCGGAGGTGAGCAAGCAATGTCCTCAGCCTCAGAGGTTCTGGGTGGTGCCAGCCGCTAAGCCTGCCAGGACGGCGCTGAACCCTGGTCGCCCCCTCCCACTCCGCCCTCCTGGAGACCTCGGCTAGAGTATTCTCAGCAATTCTGAGAATGAAACTTGGTTTCTGAACGCTTGGTTTTCTTCGCGCTTCTTCCCCAAATGCCTCGGGATGTCCCCATGCAAGAGCGGGGCTGTGGCACATGTGACTTGTCCTGCAGCAAAGGCAAGGACAGGAGTAGCTGGGACTGTGATGCTTCCTTCTTCCCCTGCTGGTCTAAGTGCTTGGACACGGCCGAGCCCCGGAGGCCTCAGTGCAGGGGCGCCTGGGGGGCTCAGTGGGTTAAGCGTCTCACTTCAGCTCAGGTAACCATCTCACGGTGCGTGGGTTCGAGCCCCGCGTCGGGCTCCGTGCTGACCACTCAGAGCCTGGAGCCTGCTGCGGATTCTGCGTCTCCTTCTCTCTCTGCCCCTCCCCTGCTCACACTCGGTCTCTCAAAAATACATAATAAACATTAAAAAAAAAAAAAGAAGCCTCAGTGTAGACTCTGTGTCTGGCTTCCTACCACCTTCCAGGGAGGGCATCCTCGCTCTGCTTACTGAACCGGGCGAGAACTCTGCACTGTGACACTGGCGTGCATCAGGAGACACACCTGGAGCAGACAGCACCTAGGGAGTCCTGCAGGGGCAGGCCGAGGGGGAGGGGAGGAGGGGGAAGGGAAGGGGGGGAGGAGAAGGAAGGAGGAGGGGGAAGGGAAGGAGGGGGAGGGGAGGAGAAGAAGGAGGAGGGGAGGGAGGG
>NW_024412429.1:3434092-3501456 GCF_014898765.1 Herpailurus yagouaroundi | reverse complement strand
GAGGAAGGGGGAGGGGAGGAAGGGGGAGGGGAGGAAGGGGGAGGGGAGGAAGGGGGAGGGGAGGAAGGGGAGGGGAAGAAGGGGGAGGGAGAAAGAGGGAGGGGAGATGAAGGGGGAGGGGGATGGGATGGAGAGGGAGAGGAGAGTAGGAAGGAGGAGGGGAAGCAGAGGCGGGGGGGAAGGGGGCAGGGGAGAGTCTCCTCAGGGCCTGAAAGGAATGAACTGGAAGAAGGAAAGGTGGGGCCAGGTGGGGAGCACCCATCTTAAGGACAGAGAGTCACTGATGACCCCAGAGAATGAAAACCTTCCCAGCTCCCTCAAAAGAAAAAAGCAAATAAAACCCAACCCTCTGGCCTGCTCTGAATACTCAGCTGAGGTATGAAATGGCCACTTCTGCAGGCCAAAATAGTCAAATACTAGCAATGTCGTGGTGTGCGTTGGCCTAATGCGGGGGACCCCACTGTCCGGACAGGCCACTCTCTCAAGTGGCCTTCCCTCTTTTTCCCCCCTGTCCACAGCGTTCGCCTTCCAAGCTGGCAGGAGCCGTGTGTTCTGGTGAGGGGCTGTTGTCTGGGACCGCCCCCGGGCCCACCGTACAAATCTTTCCTTTCCGAGGAATGTTCGTCTATCCGCTTCCAAGTGCCCCCCGCTGCATCCATCTGGTGGAGCTCTGCCCACGGCCAGGATGGCACGTCAGGCCTCTGGGGTCTTTCCCGGCCGCTGGCAACAAGGGACCAGCCCCCTGATCCTGACCGTGAACGGATGCTCACCCACGTGACACTGTAGCTCTTTTTGGCCACGCTGATCATTCTCAGCATCACTTTCAAATTGATCCCACGTTAACACCAACCTGCATCCCAGATGGGTCTCTGAGAGAATCATGCCACGGGATGGTGACCGTCCACCGGTCACAGGTGGCCCAGGCCCAGGATTAGAAATGGGACTCTCTGGTCTGCTCGGGCCTCAGGGACGTACTGCCTTCCAGAAGCTTCACGGTCAGGAAGGGGCAGAGGGGTGTGGAAACTCCTCTCTCACAGGAGGACCTAAACATTCTCCAGAACTGCAGGGCAACAAAAAGTCTAAAGAGGGAAACCGAAGGCCCAGAGAAATGAAATGCTGTAAGGAAGAAGGAGATTTGAGTGTTTACTAAGAAGGTAACTCACAGGCTTTGGTGTTATTTGTGTAGTGATGTATGGCCACAGAGTTAAAATGGTATACTGTCTTCCTTGGTAATCTTTTCCCTTTTATTTGTAACTTTCCTTACTTTCTCTGTTTTCAAACATCCCTTCACTCGCTGCATCATAAATTATGTGGTTCTAGGTTCAACCTCTGCCCAAGGGTGTCATTTGAAAACGCAAGGAAACGTTTGCTGTCAGAGGTTACGTTAGGAAAACAGATTGACCCAGGTTACCCCACCAGTTGTGAATGATGTCTAAGGCAGGGAGTCCTGAGGTCCCTCTGGGTAACCCACCAACGTGGGCCGGGCTCACATCTCTCGTTTTTAAAAACAGGGCATTGCCAGTTACTCCGACCGGAAGTTGATCGGAGAAGGTCGGAACAGCCGGGCTTTGTTCTGCCCGTGAACCGTAGCACATGGCCTTGAGCCACTGTAATTGTAGGGTTCACGTAACAGCAAGACACAATTTACGACCTTGGGGGAAATAGCTTTTCACATCAAAATTATACCATCGTATTTATCATTTCCTGTAGTTACCAAAACCCACATTAATGGGACACCTTTTGGTCTAAATGAACTTAAGCCAAGAAATGATGAATGTAAACTAGGGTTTTCTATGATTTTTTTTTTCTGACCTGTTATTCTTTAAATACTGTAATTCAGGTCTTTTTTTACATAATATTTTTACACTTTTTGATTGAGCTACAATTCACACACCATGACATTCTCCCCTTTAACGTCTACAATCCGGTGGTTTTTAGCACATTCACAAGATGGCACAATTATCACCGCTAATTCCAGAACATTCCCATCAGCCCCAAAGAAATCTCATACCCACTGGTAGTCACTCCTCAGAGTCCCCTTCCACCAGCCCCAGGCAACCACTCCTTTCGAGATAATTTGTTCTAATTCAGTAAGAATGGCTTTGGGACGGTTTCAGCTGCTTTGGATGACACACGGTAGCACAAAGTGGATACTTGGGTGGATTTAGAAAAACTGGGTCCCAATTCCATTTACGTGACTGTCAGGCAGCCCACTGAAGCGCTCCTGTGTCTCCTCGTCTACACTGTGTGGATCGCAAGCCACTTAGGCGGAGCTGGTGTGGCAAGGAGAGGAGGAAGTCTGTGTCAAAGCCCCCGGTGCCCCGAGGACACTCAACGATCTTTAAAGAACAAAACAGGCTCCTGCTCTCAAGGGGGGCCACAGTCTCCCTGGTTCCACAGGACTGTCTGCGGAGGCCGGGAGGTTGTGCGAGCCGGTGGCGGGAGGCTTCCCAGCGTCCACCCGAGTCCTGCTCTGTGGGGCAGCCTGGAGTCTGGACTTGGTTTGAGGATCGGTTGGGGGGTGGGGGGTGGTTCCCTCTTCCTCCAGACCTGGCACCGTGTGGCTCTGAGGGCTGGAGCCTCTGTACCCATTTGGGCTGCACAGCTGAGGACCGGTCTACTCAGGGAGGCGGGACAACCCGAGGTGGCTGCGGAGAAGGGCGCTCAGAAGCCCATCTCCGGGCAGTCCTGGGAGCCTGCGGGTGCCCTTTACTTTCTAAGCCAGTTTGGGTTGAGGTCACCTTGGCTAAACCAAACCACGGTCTCCAGTGACCCCATCACTAATCTAGGTGCCGACACAAAGGGGGTTTGTGGACGTGATTAAGGACCCTAACTGGTCAACCCGAGCTTAATCAAAAGGGAGATTAACCCGAGTGGATGTGGCCTAATCAGATGAGCCCTTTGAAGGGGGCTCAGACCTTCCTCGGGTCAGAGGCCCCAAAACCTCCTTGCTCACTGTTCCAGCCCATCCCGCCTTCCTGAGTCCTGCCTTGGACTTGGGACTGGCTTATCCAGCCCCGACAAGCACGTGAGCCAATTCCTAGCAATGCATCCCCGAGTGTGTGCACGTGCACACATCTATATGAATGTCCTCCTTCTGCTTCCTCGGCTGGATCCTGACTGCCACGCTGGTTATCTTTTAGTTACGACCAGGCACACTCTGTCTGGGTCCACAGCGCTGCGCGGTCCTGAAGGAGAAGGGGGCACACACACAGACCCGGCCTTGGGCCGGCCCATCACGCCCTCTTTGTGCTGCCTCCGCGACTCTGGGATCCCCAGGCCACGGCTCCTCGAAGACGCTGCCTACGCCCTCTCTCAACCTCAGTCTCAGCCCGCGGGGACACAAATGAGGGGTCTTTGCAGGGCCGGGTGGCCAGGCCCCTGCGTTAAGTGCTACAAGATACCCCGCAGCCGGACAGGATACACAGTGGGGTTCAGACTCTGAGAATCAGCCCCCTTCTGGAGACGCCACCTCAAAGGGACACTGACACAGGCTGATGTCAACCAGAAAGGCAGCGGGCGGCTCAGCTTCCCCCACGTGGATCCTCACATATCTGCTGAGTTACCAAGCGGTCCCAGTCCACGGAAGTCACCGCTAAGAACATTCCTGGCTGACGCGTCTGTTTGAGGGAGCCTGCAAGGAACACTCGTCGTGCAGGATGGGCGCTGGCCGTGTTCCAGCCTCAGACCGGCCCCCCCCACCCCTCTCCTGACGTCGGAAGTCGGACGGCTAAGACTCGGAAACCCCACTCCACGTGCCGCGTCATCTCCCCGGGACCGACGTGAATTCACCCCTTCTTTTATGCTGTCCTGACCCTTCCACCCTCCCTTCTTCCACAGGCTTCTTCTCATGCAGGTTGGGTCCAGGGCCCGCGCGTTCAACGCCGCCCCTCCCCATTACTGTATCGTCCGGCAAAATCCCTATTCCAGAAGAACCCCACGTCTGCTTCCTCTGGATCAGTGCGGGGGTCGAGGAGGGCCGATGTACAGATGTGACGGGAGCCTGGTATGAGCCCGTACTTGTGAGGTGACAACTTAAAACAGTTCCAGGAGCCAGCAGCGCTCCACGGTGGCTTCTCGAGACTACTTTCTCGTCCGCTGTCTGCAAATCAGACTTTTTTCCGTCCTCCTCTCACCTCCTCTCTCAGCCATTACATGACCCCGCTTCCCACGTCCATCCCATCCGTTAGAGGAGACAGTGCTCCCTTTCTTCCGGGCTCACCCTGCGGATCCCAGCTCCGGCTTTCCACCTGCCAGGGAGCTCGGTAACAGCCGCGACCCGCCCCCCGGGACAGAGGCTGCTCACTGAGAGCGGGGGACGCTTCTCGCCGAGTGGGGGGTCCTCAAGCTCTCCCGCAAACACCAGCAGCGAGCCTGACTGCCATCGCGTGTGTCCTCCAGCCGGCTCCTCACCGCCCCCCTTCCCGTTACCAAGGCCTCACAGCGATGTGTCCGAGCTGCCCGTTGTGTCCTCACTCTCTGTGCGTCATTTGACCCACAAGAGTCTGGTTTCTGCCCTCTCCCTCTGAGGGAGGGGCAGACCTCTTAGGCGGCCACCCTCCTCCCGTCTCCCTCTGGTGGCGTCGAGGCCACGGCCTCCCTAGGCTCCCTGGTCGCACTCTGTGCCTCCGCTCTAATCTAGACCTCTCCTCCGAACACTGGCACAGTCCCCAACATCCACCTGGCATGTCCCCTGGGATGTCTCAAAGACACCTCAGGTCCAAGGAGACCAAGCCCAGAGTCCAGCCCACCCTCAGCGAGCCCTCTCTGGGGGGTGCGATCCATCCGCTTGGACAAGCCTAGACCTTCTCTGCACCGCCCCACCCCCCACACTGAATCCTGCACTAAAGACCAGTTGACTCCACTCTCTAAATATCTCAACTCCGTCTACTTCCCACCCCGCCAGTATCCACCTGGTCCAGGCTCTTCTAGACTCTTCCACGCCCCGATGATTGCCTCCATTCTGCCCTCCCAGCTGCAGCCAGACGTTTTCCAGGATGGAAATCCGATGCTGTTTCTTCTCTTTCTTCGGAGGCTCAGGGTTAAAATCCTCAGCATGGCCTAAATGCACTTGTACAAGGTCTCAGGTCCGGCGGCCACATCTTCTCCCGCCTCCTGTCACATCAACACGCCCTGGGCCCGTGCCCCGGCCACACGGTCCCTGCCAGCTCCACGTGCACCATCCCACATGTCACCTGCGGGGCTCGCCACGTGCAGTTCCTCTGCCTGGAACCTCGGTCCCTCCTCTATCCTTCCTTCCGATTTCACTCAGGAACCCCTTCCTCCGAGAAGGAAGGCTCTCGGGACCTCCTCGCCCCACTTCAGCTCCGCCAATCACTCCGTCCTCGACACACGCTCACTGTCCAGATGCTTAGTCACACCTGGTCTTGCCCGAGATTCAGCTTTTCCTGCTCGGCTCACAGCCGACTCCCAGCTCCTGGCTCGGCCCAGGGCCCGCGGGAGGGCTCCCCAAACGTCCATCCGAGGAACGAATCGCGATTAACGCGATCCAGTGGTAAGCGACAGAAACGCGGTCACGAAAGAGACTTCCGAAGAAGTTACGATGTCTGGCCACGTTCAGCGAGGGGAACAAAGCCCCCCGTTTGAATGGAAGAAGAGATACCAGGTTTCTTGATAGAGAATCCGCGTCCCGACTCCACTAGATGTGTTGCATAAACCCTCCGGAGAAACGAAATCACTAGCTGCGCACGCCTCCCGTGTGGGCTGGGATAGCGCTAGACCCCGGCCACACGGTGCAGGCGGGAAGAAAAGGAGAGGGAGTGTGACAGAAGGGTCAGCTCTGGGCTGGCAGACGCGGTTCCGGACGGTGCTGTGCTGTGTGCACACAGGGGCCAGTGACACACGGGCTCAGAGCCCCCGTCCCCCCCTCTGCGAGCTGCACAGCGGGAGGCAAAGATGACTTTGGGGAGAGGGGCCGGCAGATGATGGCAGAAGCATCTGGATAAGAAGGGCGGTCATTTTATTCTTTTCTTTTTTTTTAATTTTTTTTAATGTTTTTATTTATTTTTGAGACAGAGAGAGACAGAGCATGAGCAGGGGAGGGGCAGAGAAAGAGGGAGACACAGAATCCGAAGCAGGATCCTGGCTCTGAGCTGTCAGCACAGAGCCCGACGCGGGGCTCGAACCCATGAAACGTGAGATCGTGACCTGAGCCGAAGTCGGATGCTTAACCGACTGAGCCCCCCAGGCGCCCCACTTTATTCTTTAAGCCACCATTCAGTCCGTTCGTCAGCAAACGCTTATGAAGCATCCACGTGGTACCCGGGAGGCGCGGAGGTCGTGGGATATTCAAGTGACAACAGGCAAATCACTCCCTTCAGGGCCTCCTGCCTCCAGGGGCCACTGCAGAGGACGGTGCAATCATCCGAGTGACTTAGATCCTGCTGGCGGACAGAAGCCCAGGACTGAGCAGAGAAGAAGCCGCAGGAAGTAGAAACAAACAGGAAAACACAAGGAGATGCCACTCACACCCACTAGGGTGGTGTTACTTTAAAAAAAAAAAAAAAAGCAAAGAAAGAAGACAGAAAGTGCTGGTGGGAACTGGAGGCATGGGAAGCCCCGTGCGCGGCTGGTGGGAAGTCGTAACCTGGGGCGGCCGCTGTGGAAACCAGGGTGGCGGTTCTCGAAGAAATTACACCTCAAATTACACGTGATGCAGCAGTCCCACTTCTGGTTACACACCCCAGAGGGGCTGGAACAAGAGGGGAATTCAAGACACTGCGCGTCTGAGTACTTGGCTCAGAAAACACTTGAGAATCAGCACGGCTATTTTCGCCAAGTCAAGGTTAAAGAGAGGAGCCCAAGGCATTCAAAAGCAAGGTACTGAGCTGAGTAAAAGACCATGAATTTGCCCTTGGAATTTTGGTTCTCTTTTTTCAACTTCGTGCTCTAGGAATATTCATTCCCTCATTTGGGGAGTGATGATTAAGTTTGCGCTAAGTGCTCAGCATCGCAGGGCAGAGAGAACAGATACAGCCTTGTCTGCGGTCAGCTTCCAAGCTCCCAGCCACAGGGCTGCCCGGTCCTCCCCCTCCCCTGCAGGGCAGATGCGGGGAAGGGTGTCTCTAAAGGAAGGAACAGCGTGTGCAAAGTCCCTGCAGAACACGATGAACGTGAGAAGGCACCAGCACCAGCACCCCCAAATTCCCCACACGGTCCTCAAGGACACCTTAAGAAACTCCATCAAATTCCCACCCCAGTGTCCTTTTATGGCCCCTCAGTCGCAGGAGAAACCCGAGGTCTCCAGCCTAGCTCACGGGATTTCACATTCCACGTCTGGCTCGCCTCTTCCGCCTTCTCCTGCCACGTGCTCTACGAATCACGGTTCCGCCACACAGCAAAGCTCACAGTTCCCTGTTATTTCTGTGCCACTGACCTTGCCATCTGTCAGGCCTGAAAAAACTCCTTCAGCCCCTCCCTCTTCTGCAGGGTAACGTTCACTCGCCCTTCAAGACCTAGATCAGATCTCGCCTCCTCCGGGAAGCCCACCGGCATTCTGTCTCTAGTGAGACTCCTGTTATGGACCCTAAAGCTACATGCTCTGTTTCCTTCTCAGTTTGCCTCCTTCGCCTGTGTCTGAGCCTCAGAGGACCCAATCCGTGTCCTTCCCACGGCAGCATGCACGCTACCCAGTGCCCAGCACGGGGGAGACAGCCAACACTTTTCCAATGTCTTCTGTTGTTTTGACTTTTTTTGTTGTTTTCTGGAACCCAGTGTGATGTCAACTAATCAACTGTTTCTTCTGTGACTTTGAGATGTCAGATGCAGAGCCTAGGGTTTATTCTGCACCATCCAGGGTGCCCAACGTCCAAGCTGGTGCCCGCTGTGGTCCAGACACCTGCCTCCCTCTGCCACTGTCCCTTATCTGAGCCTGGTTCCCAAGACTCCCTCTGATTCTTTGAGTGAGCTGATGTCCTTCCAGTTAAGTTCCTTCTCCTTTAAGTTTATGGACGTATTTTAAGAGAGACAGAGCATGAGTGGGGGGATGGGCAGAGAGAGAGGGAGAGGGAGAGAATCCCATACAGGCTCCACACTGTCAGCCCAGAGCCTGATGTGGGGCTCAAAGTCACACACCTCGAGACCGTGACCTGAACCCAAGTCGGACGCCTAACCCGCTGAGCCACCCAGGTGCTCCTTCTTTGCTTCTGAATTGGTTCTTATTATTTGCAAACAAGAACCCTGAAACGAATGAAAATATGTGACACCTGTGGCCGTCCATGGATTTTTTTTTTTTTTCCAGGCTCGTAAACATTTCCTAGTTTGACTGGACCAGTTCAGTGAAAAGAGCACTTCTCAAAAGTCCTGAAACTCTCCTTTCAGGCGCCAGACTCTACAACTGACTTGCCGATGTGGCCTTGACGGAGTCATTTCGACACCTACTTCCCCACAAGGATGCCCCTGGGATTAATGAGTTAATAGTCAAAGTCCTCTGTGCTTTAAATAGTGCCTCCCGGGCAAGGAGATAGCAGAGCCGCAAAGAAATCATGAAGAGGTTCCTTAAGAAGCATCACACTCATCTCAAACTTGAAATGAGAAATTGAGGACAATGGCCAATTTTCCCCTCAAGAAGTGGTCAAGACTTTTTGAGTCTAAGAAATTGAGAGGAGAGAAGACACATAAAAATGTCAATGAGGTTTGGTTTCTTCCAACCCCAGTTTTCAGTAGGTTGGCGAACCACCCGCTTCCAGGGCCCAGTCTGTGCGGCTCGGCCGCTCCGGAGGCGGGGCGGGCGCTCCGGCCTCCGTGCGCATGTGAGTCCCGGTGACTCTTGGCCCCTGCTTCCCTGAGTTTCTCCCCACTCTCCTTCCCCTCCTCCTCCTCGTCCCTCTTCCTCCTCCCCGCCCTCCTCCTCCTCCCCCTCTGCCTCCCCCGGCACCAATCCCGGGTACCTCTCATCACGCTGGGCATGCCGGGCCGGGGTGCTGTTGTCTGGGGACCCACCTTCTGCCAAGAACGAAGCATTGGAAGGCACAGATGTTTCCTTTTGCTCAGCAGGGATCTTGTCTGGGGTCATTCTGGAGCTGATCCTTCCTCCTGCCCCCCAAATACCTCTTACTTCCTTACCCTTCTCCTCAAGCAGGACTCCCGGTCGTTGGCACGTAAGGAACAGCAGATACCCACCTAAGCACAGCCATGGACGTGACTGAGCCAGCTGAAAGCGTGGCTTCCCCCCCACCTACCCCTCCTCCCAAGTCACCAGCTTGGAGCTGGACGCTGGACGCAGGACGCAGGACGCAGGGACTCACTGGCAGGTGGCAAACATCCAGGGCACTCTAGAACACGGTGCTCTCGTGACCCACGTTCCCCCTTCCTACCAGTAAAAGAAGTCTAGCCCACTCCTTTTTTTGATCTACTTATTTTTACAAATTATATACAGAGGAAAAGTACTAACAAATAACGTGCATGATACAATATGCACTAAAATCCGAAATTCCACAAGGGTGATGTACAAATATCTAGAAACATCCTCCTCCTTTCTTTTCACTCCCCAGCGAGGGTCCGTGAGCACCCCTGGCGTGAGAGCTTCCCACTTTGGACGTCGCCCTTCCAGAGCTTAAGTGGAGGAGAATCTGCCTGCACTCTTCCTTCGTAGGGAATTCAAATTTCAGTTACATTTGACTGTTTAAAAGACCATGTTTTATTCACATGGGTTGGGTTGGCATCTCAGCACAGTACTTTGCAAACAGTAGGTTATCAGTCAATTAATTTAATTTAAGGACTTTGAATGGCTGTTTCTCCGACTCACTTCTGGGTCTCAGTTCCCTTCTGGATCGTTACCATTACAAAACCCAGCGTTATCCTGTCTTCTCGCTCAGCAGTGGAAATCAGTGCATTGATTATAGACCAGAGGACAGGGCAGGCCCTCCCCAGAGCCCCTGCTGCCCATTCCTCCTCGTCCACCGCCCCCAGAGGGCTCGGACCAGACGATGTGCTGGCCCAGGCTGGGCGACTTGGCCGGCCGACTTCCGAGTGTCCTGGGTGGACCTCAGGCCAGCCTGAACACCTGCACGAATTCCCCCTCGCTGATCCCGAGCCAAGGGCACTCAGATTAGCCCTGGTCAGGTGAGGTGGCCCTTCTGTCTCGGATGTACGAGAGTCTGATGGGAAGGCCTGCACCTCCCGTCGGAACACCAACGACCAAAGGCGTCCCCCTGGCAGGCAGGCCCTTGCTGGGGTCTACTTAGTGCTGGGTGTGGAGGAAGAAGGCCCGGCAGGCACAAATCCGCTCAAACGGCACTTCTCAGCCCAAGAAAGCTGCAGGGTTCATGAGTGAGAAGAAGCGTTCAGTCAGTAGCTGCGAATAACTGACTAGGGAATCCCAGGCTGCCATCTTACCCTCTCACGGTCACAGAAGAGCTGGGAACAAGTTCATGTTTGTCCAGAGAAGGTGCAAGTAACTATATGCTTGCTTATTCTCTTTTATAATTTTTTTAACGTTTATTCATTTTTGAGAGACAGAGAGACCGAGCGTGAACGGGGGAGGGTCAGAGAGAGAGGGAGACACAGAATCCGAAGCGGACTCCAGGCTCCCAGCTGTCAGCACAGAGCCCGACGTGGAGCTCGAACTCACGGACCGCGAGATCATGACCTGAGCCGAAGTCGGCCGCTCAACCGACTGAGCCACCCAGGTGCCTCTATCCTTGCTTATTTTAATACGAAGGTAATTAAAACACAAAACCAAAAACTCTTAAACTACGAATCTGATGTAAATTATGCCAAGAGTTCATCTCTGTTGTGATTTTGCTCACTCTGAACGGCTACACGATCTTGCTGCCCCTGTGTTCCTCACCCCCATGTAGCGACTTTAGCAAAACTTTGCTAAGGAAAAAAAAAAAAAAAGGAAATATATGCACAATTTGAAAAAGATTTTATAGATGTGCTGAAAAAAGTGAACTTGTGTAATGTAACAATGGTCCTTTCCCCCCTGAAATCATATACACTTGATAGCTTAAATCTAAACAAAATCTCAGTGCGCTTGTCTTTGACAGATTAAAAACTTGAAAGATAACGTTACGCATTTTTTTAAAATGTTAAAACTGTCACAATCAATCAACCAGACAAAAAGCCGGGTAATTCAGAGGGAGAGATGAAAAGGCTGATCCGTCTATCTTCACCCAGTCTGGTGATGTAACTACATGACTTCCATTAAATGAGCCACTTAGTGCCACCAATGTACCCATTAGAACCCCTGTAATTACCGTCATGAGGGGCTTGGCAGTTATATCTCTGCATATGCTAAGGAACGTAAGCATTCATATTTAAATCCAACTTGCACACAGCCCCAGAAACATCCACCTACTTTAACTCTCTAAGTGAGTTAAAACGAGTAACAGACAGAAGGAAGTTTACTTTGGAAATTCACCAGGGCCTCCTCTGGGTCAGCAGTATGGGACAGCTGCCACTTGTGATTTCAACTTCGGTGAAGCTGACACCACTCCATGGTTCACTACGAGCCGAGGACTACACTAGGCACTTTAGTTCTCTTTGTTCTCGTCACCGTCTCACGTAGCACAGAGAGGGGAAGCGACCTGTCCGTGGGCACACAGCAAGCTAGCAGTGGAAGAGGCCAGACTCCAGAGGCCAGATCTCTGTGAAAATCGGAGGGATTTTTCCTGGCACACCCGTCCAGGTTCTTCCGGGAGTTGGAGGAGGGCAGAACGCCCATGCACCCCAGCATCCCCACTGCACCGGCCCGGGTGAAAGCACCAGATGGGTCAGGGTCCGCCCCCCAAGGGGCACACTTGAAAAGACATCGGCCCACAGAGGCTTTACGAAACCCCAGCGCCGAACGAGGTTGGGGGCAGTACGAGCTGAAGGAGTTTGGGGCAGGAGGGCAGCAAGGAACACGCTGAGACACAGCCCCGAGCTTTGTCCTGGAGCTGCAGGGCCATCAGGGAAGGACCGCGCGGGGCAGTGGATGGTCAAGCGGGTGCTCGGAGAAACCTGTGCTGGCCGCGAGGAGCCGTGCAGGGCAAGAGGTCCCAACAAGAGAAGAGTGAGTGCCTGTACGGGGCACTGTGCACACACACCAGAAGGGAAGGTCCCAGGCCCCCAGGGCGGGCGGCTTCCCGAAGGGGGAGTGCCGGGTGTGAAGCAGAGAGGACAAGGACGCTCACCGGAGATGCGGCGCGGGAGGGGACAAAGCTGAGTCTAGTCGTAGCGTGAACTCGAGTTTCTCCAACTAGGCCAATCTGCTGGAAAGAGACTCCCCCCACCCCCCACCCCGAGAAAAATAGGCCTTTTCTACTGGGGACTGGAGGGCTGCGAGGGGCTGGGTTTGAGCTGTGCAGTCCAAAGTCATTCACCGCAAGGTCACGGGCAAGGTCAGAGGGCCTCAGAGCACTGACGGGATGGGAGCAGGAAGGAGGCTGGGGGCAGCTGACCGGTCTAAGTCCAGGTGCAAGTTCCGTGAGCGGTGCTGGGTGTGGGGGGGGGGGGGGAGGCCTTCCTTGGCAAGCTTACCATTAGGAGCTCAGGAGAAGCAGGTTGTATAATATGCAAATTGCTAATCAGTGAAATTTAACAGGGAGCAGCTAAGGTGTTCCAAGTCACTCCGTTTTCCATTTTCGAAGATGAACATAAGATACCTAACGCCCTCTCATTGAACCTGAGTTTCGAAATGTCATGAGTTACCACAAGGCTAGAATTTGAAGTTCTTGATTTAAAGTTAACTTAAAACTCCAGTATGTTTTAAAACCAGAAGGCAGGATGGGAAAAACGTTTACACCCTGTTCAGTTTGACTCATACATTTCATTCTCTTTCACTGTTACACCCAATTCTTGTCTTTACTCTTTTTTTAAACTTTTTATTTTATTTTCTATGTTTAGGTTTTTTTAATGTTTATCTATTTTTGAGAGAGAGAGAGAGAGAGCAAGCAGGGGAGGGGCAGAGAGAGAGGGAGACACAGAATCCGAAGCAGGCGCCAGGCTACTAGCTGTCAGCATGGAGCCCGATGCCGGGCTTGAACTTATGAATGGTGAGATCATGACCTGAGCCGAAGTCGGACGCTCAACCAACTGAGCCACCCAGTGCCCCTATCTTTAGGTTTTTTAGAGAGAGAAAGAGAGCAAATGGGTGAGGGGGCCAGGGGGGAGTGAGGCAGAGGCGGGGGGGGGGGGGGCGAGAGAGAGAGAGAGAGAGAGAGAGAGAGAATCTCAAGCAGACTTGATGCTCACCACAGAGCCTGATGAGGGGCTCGATCTCACAACTGGGAGATCATGACCTGAGCTGAAACCAAGAGTCAGATGCTCAACCAACTGAGCCACCCAGGGGCCCCTTGTTTCTACTTTTTTTTTTTTTTAATGTTTATTCATTTTTGAAAGACAGAGCATGCGCAGGGGAGGGGCAGAGAGAGAGGGAGACACAGAATCCAAACCAGGCTCCAGGCTCTGAGCTGTCAGCACAGAGCCCGACGCGGGGCTCGAACCCACAGACCAAGAGATCATGACCTGAGCTGAAGTCAGAGGCCCAACTAACTGAGGCACCCAGGTGCCCCTTGTGTTTACTTTTTTTTTTAATGTTTATTCATTTTTGAAAGACAGAGACAGAGCATGAGTGGGGAAGGGACAGAGAAAGACGGAGACACAGAATCCGAAGCAGGCTCCAGGCTCCGAGCTGTCAGCACAGAGCCCTTCGCGGGGCTTGAACCCACGAACTGCAAGATCATGACCTGAGCCAAAGCTGGACACTTAACCCACTGAGCCGCCCAGATGCCCCTTTACTCTTTAATCATAATTTGAGGAGGTTGAAAAGAATTACATTGAAGAAATAACAGTGTGAAAATACCAGCATCACTGGGAAGAGAGCAGGGAGCCCCCAACTTTGGTGTAAAAATTGCCAGGGAGTTTGTTACAACGCTGACGTCTTGGATGCACCTTTTGACAGAGTGCTGTATATTCTCGGCTTTATATTTATGGAATCGTTAACTGGTATGTTCATCAGCGTCAGGACAACTTATTGAAGAGTTACATAAAACATGCACAGAGGGTCTAATTCTACACCTAACGACTCCTGCAGATGTAAAGCCTTCTTGTGAGCTACCCGGCAGGGAGGGGGGCCGTGCTGTGTCTTTGCGGCTCACCGTGATTCGCTCTCAACAACGCTCCTTTTGGAGGTGAGAGCAGGTAATGAGAAACGGAAACAGGTTAAATACTAGGGGTCCGGTCTTCAGAGGTTCTGTGAACCTGAGACACAAAGCGGCAGGTCCCGGTCTGAGCATCATACATGCAGCATTAGCAACAAATCGTCAGACTTTAAATTTCACCGCAGGGGGCTAGTCCAGTCTGGACTGAAAGAAAGAAAAGAAAAGGAAATGGCAGTGTAGGTGATTTCTACGCCAAAATCACAAGGGTCAAGTTCATGACGGCCACATTAATGCAATTCTAAGCAGAGGCACCTTATAGGAGGGCCTTTAACAAACCATTCTCAGGAAACACACACACACACACAAAAAATGCTGCTGCCTATGAGAAAGGATTGAGAAGAGATGCAATCAGGATAAGGAAAACAAGAGTGCTGAATTGGGACAAGCCACTGTCCTCCACTGAGTATCACAGAACATTTGCCCCACACCCAGGTGGCTAATCACACCCATTCTGAAAGCTGGAAAACATCCCAGAAATGACACATCTTTGACCAGTTTCACCCACAACGTTGCTGGGCCAACCCCTTCAACCCACTTATTTGGAGAAGTATGTGCGAGAACTCATCAGACCGTCGGGACCCAGGAAATGCGTTTCTAACAGCTCTGCTTAGTGCATTCAACAGGGATGTGTCTCCCCTTTCCACTTAGAGGCTGCTGGTGAGACATTATTTATGTGCTGTTAAACCTCATAAGGAAAATATTAACGCTTCTTGGAATCAACTGAATCTACCAAACAAGCATTACATTGTATCATTTGATGGACAACTTCCTATGGTGCATAAATCTGCCAACATCGGCTAAATATGTAAGTGATTTATTACGTTCTCTTTGCTGTGTTTAATAAGATGACTATAAATTTGACCAATGACTAGGTATGAGACCTCCAAACTCTCATTAATTAGCTACATAGGAATGTCTCAATGCAAAAAAAAAAAAAAAAAAAAAAAATCCCACCGAGGCTGTCTGTAGCACACAGCAATTCAAAAGTGAGTACTGGGATAGGAAAAGGTACCTGAATGTGGGGAATAAATCTGCAAGAGATCCTTCAGGGATCCTTCAGGGCAGTTTCCAGAATGCGCGATGGCGCATAATCAGTCTTGGTCATCGCTTGGTGAGGCTTATGGGATCTAACAGAAAATGGGTTCTTTGTGGACGTCCCGAAGCAGATCAGACGTGGTAAAGCAAACACCATCATTTCACCCAGGGGCCCCAGGAAAGCTGTGCCCTGTGGGATGGGGGTCCCAAGCTACACCCTCTGCTTTTAGACCCAGGCCGTGCTGCCAGATTTTGAGAGAAGCCTGTGATTAGCATTCCTACCCCCACCCCCACCCCCCATCAGAAGCACAGAGTGATGTGCTTACAGTGAGTAAACAAAATTGTGTCAACCCGGGGGAATTGTCCTCACACGGGAAGCCCTCCCAAAGGGGCGAGTTACTCCGTTTGCAACAAGGCCAGCACAGAGAGCTTTGATTAGCCCATCACTGGGGTCAGAGCAGGTGCAAGCCGGTCCAGGGACAGGAGGGACTGCTCTGCTCCTGCAGGCACGGCACGAGGGCGACGCTCGTCTCAGGGCCCCTCGCTTCCTTCTTTCACTTCAGACTCGAGGCGCACTAGGGCCCAGAAAGCTCCCTGAGGAATGCCAAGCAGAGTTGTTTCTCCTTGCAGTGGTTTGCGGAAGGAGGACATGGGAGCCGTTGAGATGAACGATTTGGAAACCAAATAAAAGCAAACACGGATGAGAAAGGAAGGCCACGAGCCCCGTGGGGGTAACACCGAGCCATCCAATCCCCGCTGCCTCCTTTCCCTGGGAAGAAAACCCCGCAGCCCCAACACCCCGCCCTATTCATCTGAGATACTGTGGCCCCTCACACAGTTCGAAGTATTTTTTTTTAGACGTAGTAAGTGGTGTTTCTATTTCTGAATGTTTTCCCCAGCCAGGCACCCATTGGAACCACGGTGGCCGGAGTCGCTGGCCTATCTGTGGATAGGGTGGAAGGAGGCCCCAGACACACACCTGGGGCACTTCTTTTCAAGATGGCAGAGGGATTGCTCACTCCAGCAGTCCTTCTGTTGACAGGGCCTTCCCAACAAGGAGTTATTTTCTGATCCTATCACAGAAACGCAATCGCCGCAGATACGTTACGTTCATTTCCTGGCCCTTAGGATTTATACACCAGCAATAATGACGCACAGGTAAGGAAGGACACAAAACCTCGTAGCTGCTGAGGATCTCAGAAGGACACTCGGCAATAACCCGGTTATCCTAGGAAAGCCTGGTGAACACAGGCGCTGTAGCTAAGCTGACCCAAGTGGCTACAGTGTATTCAAAGTGGGTGGGTTCTGCTGTATTAGGCTTGTTTTCACGATCATCTAGAACATGTCTCTAGCAATGTTATCAGACATCGTACAAAACACAGTAGCACAAAAGTATGGCAAAGTCACTGCCTCACATAAAAACCATCTGATGTGAGGTCATAACAGGTTAGTAACGTGGGTAAAAAACCGGTGGGAAGATACATTTGTGAGCAGACAAGGAGATAAATCCTAAATCTGAAATACATTAATCTTTAAATCTGAAAACAGTCAAGGGCAACTGGTGACTCCTTCCAATACACAGGCTTGCCTCTGACATCCTTTCTGATCATGTGTGCCTTGCTTTGAAGCGAATTCACTCCCAGATGGTAAGCCCAGGGGTTTTTTGTTTGTTTTTTGGGGGTAGGGAGGGGGTGGAGGTTGGCAGCAGTTACGAAAAGAAAGAACACCGATGATTTTTAAATTTATCAAGGAAACGAGAACAAAGTTAACTTAAATCTAAACCGTTACGATGTCAATCGCCCTATTTTTTGGCCCTAAACAGATTTGCCCGGATCTCAATCTTGACTTCACTGGGTCTTTTGGTTACAAGTTATCGTGTGCAATCCAAATTTGCCTTTCAGTGGCATAGGTCAAGTTCGCTAAAGTCTCACGGACCTTTCAGAAGGGACACAGCACCAATTAGCAAAGCGTTTCTCGTTATTGATTCCATCGGCCAAAAACATTATTATTGCCTTCGCCCAGCACTGGTGATTACATTTCCATAGGATAGCTTTTTTATTCATTTTTTTTCTCAGGTAGAAGCTTGGGAAATAAATGCACCACAAGGAGAAATCAATCGGCAGGACCAGCTCAGTCACTTTTGCCCCGACTCATTCATTTGACAAGCATTTCTTGAGCGCCTCCCGTGCTGGCACCTGTTCTGGGCTAGCAACAGGGGCTACCTTCCCTGTCTCCCCAGCAGTTTCCATCTGGGGTAATTTGGAGGGTGTGTCCGTGGGAGGCCGGACATCAGGATCCTCTGTGGGTGCTGGGAGGAGGAGGCCTGCCATGTGAACGGGGCCATCAGGGAAGGTCTTCCAGAGAGGGTGACCCCCGAACGATGGCCCTGAGGCTGTGGGCGGTGAGAAGCGCGCTGGTGTACTCCAGGGGAGCAAGGAGACTGGGATGCCGGAGGGAAGCGGACACGAGCTCAGAGGGGCAGAGGGGGAGAGGGGGGTCCACCCTGAGGACCTCGGTAGGACCTTGGCCTTTCCTCTGCCTGAGATGGGTTTTGAGCAGAGAGGTGACGCAACCTGGCTTACAGTCGAAGGCCCACCCCCTGGCTGTGTTGAGAGTAGACGGTAGGGGTCAAGGTCAGCGGGATGAAAGTCAAGTCACGGAACTCCTCCAAGCCCCACCTCCCTCTTCTGTACACAGAGGGTAACGATGTTGGGGCCTCCTCATGCTTCCTTGTGATGACTGCACGAGATAACGCAGGAAGGGGACCTGACCTCCTATGTGCCATGGAGTAAAATCTTAGCAAATGTCGTGTTCGTTATCATTACGTTGGCTGACGGTTATCGGCAACCGGGTTTAGTAAGCGCCCAGGAAACTCACCTGAAATAAGCCAACACTGAGACCCATCTGGTAATATTCTCCTGGTAACACGTTCCGCATACCTGAAGATGGGGAGTGAGGCTGTGGGACACTCACCGGGGCACCCCTGCATTGAGACGAACGAACATGGGGGTGTCCCTGCCCAGGTCCCCTGCAGACTCCTGGTGGTAAGTCTCCAGCACTCTTTCCTTCCGTCTACACAAGCTGAATCCATAAGGCCGTGTGGTTGGCAGAATAATAACCCCTGAAGTTGCCCTGGTCCCTGTCCCCGCACCTGTCGCTGGGTCACCTCACCTGGATCTCAGACTTCCCGTCTCCAGAGCTGGGAGGGAATCCACTTCCATTGCATAAGCCCCAGATGTGTGGTATTTGCCACAGCACACTCCTGCTGGCTTCGTCCACCATTCATGGCTGTCTCCCACTAACTGCTCCGCTCCGGGTCCAGGCTGGTTCTCCTGGCCCCTATGGGATTTGGGGACCTCGATGCCCATCCTTTGCCCCGATGTTGACTAAGGATTTCCATCCACCCCCTTTGGTGCCGACACCTGCTAGCAGCTACCCCCCACCCACGCCCCGCCTCCCGTCTTCAGCGGAAACAGGGCACCCTCCCCTCCATCCCACCCCCTTCCTACGCCCCTTGCCAGCTCTCTCATCTTTGGTCTCGGAACTCCTTTCACATTCTTAAAAGTGACTGAGAACTCCAAAGAGCTTGGGTTTGTATGTCTTTTATCTGTATTGATATACAGCCACCTTATAAATTCACACAGAGAAGATGCAAAACTATTTTTAAAAGCAAGGAACCCATGATACGTGAATACAGACAACACATGTTTTCAAAAGCAGAAAAAAGTTTAGGGAGAGAGTGGCACTGTTTCACATTTTACAAATTTCTTTAGCATCTGGATTAATGGAAGGCAATAGATCTTTAAAAACGCCCTTGCAGGGGCGCCTGGGGGGTTCAGTCGGTTTGAGTGTCCAGCTTTGGCTCAGGTCATGATCTCACAGTTTGTGAGTTCGAGCTCCACGTTGGGCTCTGTGCTGACAGCTTGGAGCCTGGAGCCTGGAGCCTGCTTTGGATTCTGTGTCTTCCTCTCTCTGCCCCTCCCCTGCCCATTTTCTCTCTCTCTCTCTCTGTCCCTCTCTCTCAAAAATAAACATTTAAAAATTTTAAAAAATACAAATAAGAATGTCTTTGCATTCATTCTGTTGAGATATTTTGCTTTTATTGGACCTACATGAAGATCCAGCCTCATACAGACATGTGGTTGGGAAAGGGAGGAGTACTTTAATAACCTTTTCAGAAAATTGTGGGTATTTTTCTTTGATAATATGCCAAAATTCATGAAGTAGCAGCTTCTTAAAAGTCAGCTGCAGCATGGAATCTGAACCAATAATAGTGACCTTTTTGGGCTCTGGACCCTTAAAATCCAGAAATCGATCTTGAACTTTGAGTCGATCTTTTACCCATTACCCATTCCCAATTTGTAACATCATTTCTTGGTCACTTAGAAAATACTGGTTCACTCAGTTACACAATACTAAAAAATCACAGCCTCGATACCAGTCTATCAGGGAAGTTTGTAAGTACTGAGAAGGGGGCTTTTGGTGGCCCAACACAAGTTCCTAATTTTCAATTCTAATTTTCCCTCAAAAGCTTGAATTTTATCATCAGGCACAAATACTGTCACTTATTTTTCTTGAAGTGACAGTCTCCCGGTTCTTTGTGGAGAAGTCTGCCAAATACGCACATCTGAACGAGAGTTTGTCAGTTGTCCTCAAGTAAAAATGGCGACTTATGAAAAAAGTCGGCAGCTCGGTTTGCTCTGTGACGTTGCACACGATTCTTCTCCAAGACAATCGATGGAATTCTGTAAATAATTGGAGGGTCCATGCGCCCTCCCATTCATCACACAAAATATTAAAAAGATGCACCCAATGGTAATGCAAGCTGGTGCAGCCACTCTGCAGAACAGTATGGAGGTTCCTCAAAAAACTAAAACTAGAACTACCCTACGACCCAGTAATTGCCCTACTGGGCATTTATCCAAGGGATACAGGTGTGCTGTTTCTAAGGGACACATGCACCCCCATGTTTATAGCAGCGCTATCGACAATAGCCAAAGGATGGAAAGAGCCCAAATGTCCATCGATGGATGAATGGATAAAGAAGATGTGGTCTACACATACAAGGGAGTATTACTCAGCAATCAAAAAGAATGAAATCTTGCCATCGGCAACTACGTGGATGGAGCCGGAGGGTATTCTGCTAAGTGAAATTAGTCAGAGAAAGACAAAAATCATATGACTTCACTCATAGGATGACTTCAAGAGACCAAACAGATGAACATAAGGGAAGGGAAACAGAAATAATATAAAACCAGGGAGGGCGACAAAACAGAAGAGACTCATAAATCTGGAAAACAAACAGAGGGTTACTGGAGGGGGTGTGGGGGGGGGCATGGGCTAAATGGGTAAGGGGCATTAAGGAACCTACTCCTGAAATCATTGTTGCACTATATGCTAACTAATTTGGATGTAAATTAAAAAAAAATAAAACAAAAAAAAAAAAAAAAGAGAAAAGAAACTCTGCAAATACTAGCTCCCTAAAAACAAGTAAATTTATGAGAGTTAAAAAAAAGATGCACCCAAGTGTCAAGGTCTCACAAAGCTAACCGTTTTACAGGTTCCTCAAGGGCATTATTAGGTGACAGTGTTTTGTTCTTTGCTTTACTACGAGAGCCGAATGGTAATGACCCTGAGCCATGCTGGGCACCAGTCCTTTTCTGTCACCATTGGCTTCTACACGGCCAGGGCAAATGTCAGCCTACTCAGAGATCAGACAACATCTTCGCACTTTTGTGGAAAGACTTGTGGCCTCTCAACCCCCCCCCCACAAAAGTGTGGGGACCCCCCGGGGCTCCTGGACCGCCTTTGCAGAGCAGAATTGGCAGACTTATTCCCTGGGAATTGGCTTCTTATTCCCTGGGATCCTTTGAACCGTTTATCATGGATAGCTGAGAACTCTGTTGGAACCCTCACACACTGTAAAAACTATATTAAAATTAATTAACTTTAGTTATACGTCTTTCCTATAAATGCGGTATGTTCTCAAAATAAAACGTATTCATAGCGTCAGGTTTGGGGAAGGTGAAGCAGTGGCGTCTGGAGGGGGGGTGCCCTCTGCTGGTCAGCACAGGAAATGACTGGCCCGGAAAGCGGAGGTCTCTGTGCCTTTGAGGGTCCATCCAGTCCTTTTATGGAGCTCCTTCAAAGAGGCAGATTCAGGGTATCACATGCTTCCTTTGCTTTTCAATATGAAAGTGTTTTGAAAGAATCAAGATTATTATGGTAGAATCTAACATGATTAAAGATATTTGGTGAGGGGCACCTGGGTGGCTCAGTCGGTTAAGCGTCCGACTTCAGCTCAGGTCACGATCTCCGGTTTGGAGTTCGAGCCCCGTGTCAGGCTCTGTGCTGACAGCTCAGAGCTCAGAGCCTGCTTTGGATTCTGTGTCTCCTCCTCTCTCTGCCCCTCCCCTGCTCATGCTCTGTCTCATCTCTGTCTTTCAAAAATAAATAAATAAACGTTAAAAAAATATTTGGTGACATTCAATTTTCTGTAACTTAGCTGCACAGCTCGTTAGGAAACTTATTTACTTGTGTGTGTGCTTGTTTGTTTATATACTTATTTATCTATTTTTATTTGAAAGCGAGAGAACACAAGCGGGGGAGAGAGGCAGAAGCCAGGAGGGAGAGAGGGAGAGAGAGAGAATGAGAGAGACGGAGAGACAGAGAATCCCAAGCAGGTTCCATGCTGTCAGCACAGAGCCTGACACGGGGCTCGATCCCATGAGCGACTGAGCCCCCCAGGCTCCCCTCGTTAGGAAACTTAAAAGCAAAACCAAAAGTAGTCTCCTTGTTGCTTATCTTCATGAACCGCTGACGTTTGGATGAAGTAGATATTTTGATCAGAGCACTGTGCACATGTGAAGGGAGTAAAAGAGAGCCAACGGGCAGATTTCAGGAAGAGAACACATAACAGAAAGACTACTTTTCATTTACGTACAAGGGACAACTCTCTCCCTAATAAACTCCACCCTAATAAACACAATTGTCACCACAGCACACGCCAGCTCTTGTTACGGTCCCGCGAATGCCGCGTGAGGATTGAAACTCTTCTAAGAGTCACTCAGGTTTTGGGTAAGTTTTCAATGACGCTCCGTCACGAAGTAGAGGAAAGCAATTGAACTATTTTATACGTAGCAGGAGTCCACTTGGTTCCAGGAGATGTGGGCTAATGTTCTGAATGGTTTTCCATGGTCCCCGAATGGTTCTGCCGTTTGAGAAAATCACCCTGGCTGGTCCCATACACACACTGTGTGAGTGGGTAGATGTCACCGGGCACTAACTGAGCACCGACGACGCGCTAGGCACCCCGTCAGGCTCTGGGAAGAGTCAAAGGTTGAGAGCTGTGCTTCAGCTCTGCTACACATACAATCTAGTGATCCCCCAGAACTGCCAGCACAAGCTGGGCCACTGGAGGTGGGCCCTCTGAACAGGGACTTTGGGTGTCGAGAGAGGGAAGGCGTCATGACACAGCAGGTGGGACCGGAGCTGGTTTTGAGAACTGTTGGACTGTAACAGGCACCAGTGGGAGGTGGAATGTTCCGGACTGGCACAGCACACGAGCAAAAGCTTTAAGTAGGACATGTTCTGGAAGTATTTTGGAAATGAGAATTCATGAAGCATCACTTATTAAAAGTATGTGACCCGGACTGATGGTTTCATATCCCTAAGAGGAATGATGATGTCTGCAGCGTTTTCCCCAAAGCGTGCACATTAGGCTCGGAATCGTGGCTCAGGCCCCAGCAGCCTCCACAAGGGCCCCTCTCCCGTACTCTAGCTCGCCTGCCGTGGGGAGCCCCACTTCGTGGAGTGGGGGGGAGGGGTGCTGGAGGCGGACGGTGTGCTGGGAAGCCCTCTTCGATGGTTCTGGATGTCGGGCTTGAACACGGACACGGGCTTTCTTGAGCTGAGCCAATGAGCAGATCGGAAGTGAGCACTTAAACTTGGCCGATCCCGCTTAAAAGGCGCGGCAGTTTGCTTCTTCCTCTGCCCCTGCAGGGCTTATGATAGCACGTGGCTACGGCTCACAGTACCTCCAGGTTTGATGACGAAGGAAATCATCTCACCTCTGCTGGCTAGCCTCCTTAAAAAGCTCCGATGCCTAGACCCTGGCGTGGAAACTTCAGTTGTTTTATCCTAACAGGTGTTTGCCATGCTGAATGTGGCAAGGAGAAGCTGCCGGAAGTCACAGAAGTGGTCTTCTCTAACATCCACCTGTGGCATGAAGACCATTTTCCACTCTTCCCCTTTAAAAACCTCACGTGATCCCTTTCCCACGGCCCCCATCAGTGTGGGGAACGTGGCTCCTGTCCCCACGGACAGCGCCGAACAGATGCCCTCTCAACAGCACCGTCGGCCCTTGTCTGCCACCGCTGTGGTTCCCGCGAGGGCTGGCCAAGGACAGGAGTCGCCCGGACGAGCTCCTGCTCCTCTCCATACGCTGTACCCCGATGCCCGCGGCAAATCCGCTCTGTGCCCCAAAGCTGGTCCTCGGTCATCCGCTTCTCCTAGGTAACATCATCGCTCGTGGCTCGTGAGTTGGCTTCAAAAACCTCTTTTCCGGAGACACGGGGATGCAGTTACAGAACACCAAAAAGTGGCAGTGCACTTGGCCGTCAGGCGTGAGCCGGCTCGTTCTCTGCCCATCGGCGTCTTCACCAAAAATGTGCTCATTGTGCTCCCTTCACCCCTGGGGGGCGGCACCTGCCCTTTCACGCCCATGCCCCTGACACTGGGTGACCCTGAACGGAGTCATTTGGTCAAGATGCCCGCCCCTCCCCCCAGCAGCTCACGTTGCTGCTTCTCTGCACACAGATCTGCCGTTAACTGGGAGGCTTCTCCACCTTCCCACCCAGCGCTGCAGCCTGGGGCTCCCGCTGGTGCCTGTGACTTTGAACGACACCCCGCGGTCTTACGACTCCTTTTCCCACAGTGTAAAAATAATCCTCACACAAGGGAAAGCACCGTTCCGTGTGTGTTCTAGAAACAGTCATCCGCTCTATCCAAAGGGCCACCATGTTTGAATGAAAGTGACATAAAGGGCTTGATGGTGTCACAGCACGAACTGAGAGAGTCATAATGGAAACATACTAAAGACGAGGACTCAATGGGTCATTGAGAAAACCCAAGTTTCAGAAACTGGCATTTTCTCTCAAAATGCGTCTGTCTCGAGCTGGTTCTCCCCAACCATCCAATGTGCAGCTGCTATTCGCATTTACTGGGGCTGTGCTCCCTGTTCCCACTCAGGATATTAGTTTGTTTACTTTTATTTTTATTTATTTATTTTTGAGAGAGAGAGAGGTGCCACTCCCAAGAGGGTGCCACACTCAGCACAAGAGCCCGATGCGGGGCTCGAACCCATGAACTGTGAGATCATGACCTGAGCCAAAATAAAAAGTTGGGCACTCAATCTGCTGAGCCACTCGGGCGCCCACAAGGTATTATTTCAAATTGCAGTATTCACATGGCCATAAGACTGCTTCTACATTGTAGGGGCGCCTGGGTGGCCCAGTCGATTGAGCATCCGACTTCAGCTCAGGTCATGATCTCACAGCTTGTGACTTCGAGCCTCTTGTCGGGCTCTGCGCGGACAGCTCGGAGCCTGGAGCCCGTTTCGGATTCTGTGTCTCCCTCTCTCTCTGCCCCTAACCCACTCGCCTTCTGTCTGTCTCTCTGAAAAATAAAGAAACGTTAAAAAAAATAAAATAAAATAAACTGCTTCTACATCACAAGGAATCAAGCTTGTGTCACTAATTCATCTTTTCTTGTGAACTAGTGATATGTAAAGAAACAACAGTACCTACGATGTGCAAATTTAGTAAGTGATAAAACATGATACAAAAGCGATGTAAAACATAAAATCTAGGGGCGCCTGGGTGGCTCAGTCGGTTAAGCGCCCGACTTCGGCTCAGGACATGATCTCATGGTCCGTGAGTTCGAGCCCCACGTCGGGCTCTGTGCTGACAGCTCAGAGCCTGGAGCCTGCTTCCGATTCTGTGTCTCCCTCTCTCTCTGCCCCTCCCCTGCTCGTTCTCTGTCTCTCTGTGTCTCTCAAAAAGAAATAAAAACATTAAAAAAAAATTAAAAAGTAAACTCTACTTTCCCTGTCGGCCGTGGGTTAGCAGGGACAGAGACAAACCCGTGAAAGCAATTTTTGTAGCTCGCCTAGAACTCTTAGGGAGGTAACCATTATTCAGAACAGAACAGGATTTCGTAAATACGCCGGTCTCACTCTTCAAACTGTCGACCGTGTGCGACCCAAATGACTTACCACCGGTGCTCTGAAACCACCGAGCCTCTTGGAAGACGGCCAGAGACCCGAATGATTCACTAGCCACACTCGGGAAACGTTCATTAGGAGCACAGCTGTCAGGGTCAGCCAGGGCCCAGGTCCCCAGGCCCAGGCAGGCAGGTGCCTCGAGTAAAGACTAGCTAGCTCCTGGCGGAGATGTGCACCGCGCAGATGAGCAGCTGCCAAGCCAGCAGCGGTAGCCCCCGGCAGCTGCGAGGTGCCTCCCGGCCCTAGGACCGCAGCACAACACTCCGCATGCGGAGGACCCTGGGGGAGACGCGTGGCCGAGACGCGGCCGGCCGCCTGAACGTCCAGCCGCAGTGGGCGGTGCACCAGGCCCCCGAGCCACACGAAGGAGGGGACGGTAGACAGCATCCACCGACGACACTGCGTAGCTTGGGTTCAGCTGACAGGAGCGCCTGAGACGGAGGCTCGGGTGCAGGTAGTTTAGGTGGGACGTGACCTCAGGGAACAGGGCGGTGAGAAAGGGACAGAGGAAAAGCCAAAACAAGGGTGCAGTTTGGAAGCTGCCACCGAGCAAGAGGGGATGCGGTCTGCCAGGAGCCCGTGAGAAGCACCCACCCGGGGCGTTCATCCCCTGGCCCCCGGGGCCCGTGGCGAGGGCTTCCTTGGATGCATGTGTTATGGGGCATGTATACAGGCCAGGCGTATACATGGGGTCGCCAGGGGGAGAAGGCAGTGGGCCGTGGGCCAGGCAGCACACGGCTGGAGGAAGGGGCCTCCGGTGAGTCTGAAGGAGCACCCGTGGGACCACACATGGCAGCCAGGCTCACAGGTGGACGGAGGTGAATGGGCAGAAGGGGGTAGCTGGGTTCAGAGGCGGATGCCTGGGTGGCTGGGCGGGTGGATGGAGGCACCCGTGAAGGCGTTAATGGGTTAGCCGATTCAGGCCAGAAGCTGGCCAGTGTGGGCCATCTCAGGAGAGCCCTGAATGCCGAGGTGAGGGGTCCTGCATCGCAAGAAAGGCAGCCGGGCCTCACGCAGTGTCCCGCCCGGAAGGGTCACCCGAGTCCAGGGTGGACGCAAGGCCACCCTGCCTGCTGCTGCCCCCACCCCCGCGGTCACCGGACAAGTTCGCCCAGCGCCCTCCACAGCCTCACATCCCACTTTGCGGAGGAGAAGCGCTCCTCCAACTTTCCTCGTGAGAGAGACAGCACCAAACACAGACCATAACCAGAGTCTGTGACCAAGGGCTTCTCTCACAAAGACTTCTCAGAAGTCAGGAGTCTACGCTCCCAGGTTCAAGGGGACGGTAAGCTAGGGGGGACATGGTCCACAGAAGCACCTCAGACTTTCAGATGAACCCTGGAGAACATTGCATCACCAAGCTTCTGCAATTTTGAAAATATCAAGAAGAAGACAGCACGCGTTTCTTGGCCCGGCAGCTGACACACCGGGGTGACCAAGGGGCAGATCACTGCGGCCACCCTGTGTGTGGAGAAAATATCCGCACCCAGGAAATTTCAGAAAGTCCCGTTTTCTTTCTGCCACCATGTTTTCTCAGAATGAAACGTTCCTATTGATTTAATGCCAGCAGACCAAGCCCTCGCGGACCCAGGAGGCTCGGGCAGGAAAGGGGCCCGGAGGCCGGCTCGTTCCGAGGTCCCCCACCGCTGGGCTGCATGAAATGACTCTGGAGATAATCACGGATGCGCAGACCCAGCGAATCTGGAAATCCATGTTTTCTGGCCCCCAACGCTTCTGGGCACAGCACTTCCGGGAAAAGAGCTCAGAGCTCACCCCGTGGGGGGCCGTCTGAAGCCCACCTTCCCCGCACAGCAGCGCTGGCCGCCCAGACCTGGCGCGGGGGGCGCCCTCCCGGCTCACCCCACCCTGCCTCCAGCAGCTCCTGGCTCCCAGCCGGAGTCTGCCTCCTTGGGCACCCAGCCCTGCATCTGACTCTCCTTCCAGCCACCAGAAGAATGAGGACTGGCCTCTGGTCTCTAGTGCCTGTCCCAGTGCCTTGTTTTGATGTCGGTAAAGGGGTCTTTAGGGGTTGATGAAGACCATTGGCAGCCACTTTTATTCTGTAAATAAACATCCATTTTATGAAGATCACACAATTAGCAAATCTAATTTCCCTGACCTTTTCAAGATCAACTTACAAGTCATTTTTATTCTTTATATTATCCACATTAGTTCCACAGTTGGGGGTCTTTGGTTAGTGCCCCTCTGTTAACGCTGAGTCAACCAAACTCCCTCACTCAGCTGTATTTACAAATTTAGCACCTCAAGTTTCCCTTGACATTGAATGCCCCATTTTCTTGTCAAGCCCTCAGGCCCCTGGCTGACACACGGCCTTTCCGAAGATGTAAAACAACCCCAGTGAAACGATGATTACATGTGTGAATCTCAAGTTCCGGTAAACGTTTCAGTCCTTACAAACTAAAAATCACAGTCATAATTTAAAGTAAATTACTCAACAGAAAGACTCACAAGGGTCATCTATCAGATTCTTTTTTTAAAATATAATTTATTGACAACTTGGTTTCCATACAACACCCAGTGCTCATCCCAACAGGTGCCCTCCTCAATGCCCATCACCCACTTCCCCTCTCCCCCACCCCCATCAACCCTCAATTTGCTCTCAGTATCCAAGAGTCTCTTATGATTTGCCTCTTTAATTTAACACATTCTCTAACAAAGACATGCAGAGATCATTCCTAAGGTTCACACAAAAGTATTAGGACAATGGGTTGATTACCTTCATTACCCTGTTATGTAATTCGAAGGCTTCCAGGGGTTAAAAACATTCACGCACAAAGAGAGCACTCAACATGTGAAAGGAGCTGGGCTCACCAATGTCCCAAGAAACCTGGCATTTCATCTCAGTGGGCTACTTCCGTCTGGCCAGAGAGTTTTGACCAGGTCCTGAACTTCAGGGGGGGGGGGGGGGGCCCCCAGCACTTGGTTACAGCAAACAATGACCTCCCTGCCACCTCCCCAACAAACCAGCACGGCACTTAAGGTTTCCATCCCTTCCACAAAACTCAGATTCTCCTACGGGTCAGGAGAAGGATACCTCTTGTAAGGCTTTTTGCTATCGCACAACACTGCATTCCACTCTTGTCTCCCCGAGTGTGTGCCAAGTACAGGGAAATGTGAAGCCGTCCCTCTGTGAACTGGCCCGCATTGTGAAAGCTGCATCCGATCCCTTGGGGCCCCTTAGGGACACTGGGGTAAGGGGAATGATAAAAGGGTTACTGAGGACAAGGATCCCTGAACGAAAATGCATTTGCAGCCCCTTTCCTGCCTTTGCAACGTGGTGTCAATCTATGTGTGTGTGTGTGTGTGTGTGTGTGTGTGTGTGTGTGTGTGTGTAAAGAACAGTTATGTTTCCTAAGGCAACAAAACCAGATTAGAACAATTCATTACGTAGACTTCTCCCCAAATTGTAGGGCAGGTAATTCTGTGTCTGAGTGCCCACCTGCTTTGTGCCTGGAGGTCAAGAACAACGCTCAGGGTTATAAGACGGACGCCAGAACTTTCACTGGTATGCGACTTTCCAGCCGCATAGCTCACGTACACACACAAAACAGATTTGTGCTGCTGTTTTTGTTTGTTTGTTTTTTGCAAACAAGCACGGAGAAAGAAAATGGGACGGAAGTAACTTTTGTCTTAAGCATCTTGTTCAGTATTATTTAAGCTTCTGTGAAAACTGTGGCATAAGTGTAGGTCCTGTGGCTTTTGAATCAATTAACTGTATTTCAGAATCATATTTCGTTAATTAGTGAGTATTTCATAGGGTGGGGAGCTAAAAGCACATAAGGAAGTGGAGACGAAGAAAATTCTGTGCACCCAGAGGTCTTGGGAAGCATCATCTCATAAAACTGCTCCTGGACACACCGGTCAGCCTCTGAGTCCCACCCAGGGTCCCGAGCTGTCGAGATCGCGGGGGCCGCCTATCGGGGACCCTCCGTGGGGGAGGCCAGTCTAGCGGAGAGCTGTCTGCTCTGGAGACAACAAGTGGGGAAGGGAATGTTTCCTGGCATTGACGGTAAGAGCCTTGACCGTAACCCTTCTTCTTTTGGTGGACTGTGACTTCGCCACTGAGTTGGACCGGCGGTTTGGCCACGGCAGCCATGTTGCCTCCAAGACATCCACGTGGTAAGGCGGGGACCTGTGGGGCGAGACGGAGACACTGACCACCCCAGGGGACACATTCTGAGCTTCCTGTGTCTACGAGTGTTGTACCTAGGAGACACTCAAATTAGCTTTTATTCCCGTCAGAGTAAGGCTTTTAAAGGACTCAATTGCCAGGGGATACGCAAATTTCACAAATCCTTTGTGCATCCGAAACTGTGGGGACACTGAAATCCCTGTATGGATCCTTCAGTGGGTAAAGCGAGAAAGGAAGGAACCCCCAAATCGGAGGGAGGTACTCCCGGCTTTGACCACTTAAATCGTGCTCCCGGGAGTGTGCTCCCCGAACCCAGGGGCTGGGCCATCCGAGCTGCTGCCTTAGAAACACAAAACTCCAGGCTCAATACAGAAACACCCTTTGAGGGTAGAATCTTCATTGTTAAGAAGCACTTCACTGGTTCTCAAGTCAACTTTGAAAATCACTATTGTAAAGATACTAAGTCGATTCCTGTCATCCAGTCGCGTTCTATGCGGTCACTGTGGGCACCACATTGGTGGTACTGAACGATCTCCCTGGGGGCGGGGCACAGGCCTAGGCTCCTACGGGACCCTGCTCACCACACTGTCATCAAACAATCGATACAGAACCTTATTTAATGTGTGCTTCTATCTGGAGACACTGTACCTAATATAGATTTGACTCATCAACATCAAAAGCCTGGTCAACAGCACATGGCCATCACTATGTATCTGTGACTGTGAACTAACCTTAAGTATCACTCCTGCCTGAGCAAAGCTTCTCGAACCCAGGGATTTTCCCCAGAAGGCACATCACAGCCCTGTAGTGCTTAGGAATGGACAGAACTTTAGACAATGCTTGGGGGTCTTTTAAAGAAACAACTGCGGCAGGGCGCCTGGGTGGCTCAGTCCGTTCAGTGCCCGACTCTGACTCAGGTCATGATCTCACGGTTCGTGGGTTCAAGTCCCGCGTCAGGCTCTGGGCTGACAGCTCGGGGCCTGGAGCCTGCTTCCGATTCTGTGTCTCCCTCTCTCTCTGCCCCTCCCCTGCTCACACTCTGTCTTTCTCTATCTCTCAAGAATAAATAAACATTAAAAATTTTTTTAAAAAGGAAAAAGAAACAACTGTGGCAAAATGTATATACCAAAGATGTACCAGTCAATACATTCACACTGTTGTGTGACCACCACCACGTCCACGTCTAGAACTTCCATCATCCCACATTCCATACCCGTTAAACAGTAATTTCCTATTCCTCCCTACCTTGCGAGCCATTTCAAACGGCAAAGTCACCAACCAGAGGCACAAACCCGTGAAAAGCAGGGCACTAGATACACCAGGAAGGGTTACTTGGTCACAGTATGAGCCGGGACAAGAGGACAGAGTGTCACCGCCTTGCTTGACTTCAGTTGGACACACGTGTATCAGGCCACGCGCGCGTTTTTACTTCCCCCCAGATATCCGAAACTGAGCCGAAGCAACGTGAGTATCGAGTATCGACTTGGGGGTTGCGGATGGATTTTAACAAGTAGGCGGATCGGTATGTCCACAACCCACGAGCAACAAGGATCTAGCGTGCATTCATGAGTTGGCTGGGCACAGCCTCCCTGACCACGACGGGTGCTGGACAGGACTGCGGGCTCACAGAGGGCTCGTGTTGTAGGCACTGAGGGCAGCTAAGGGCTTTTGTCTGGAAGGAATTGGGCACGTGCTGCTAACAGCCCACTGAAGGAGCGTGTGCTATAGTGGCCTTAGAGGCTCCCGACGCCTCGTCAGACGGGTCACCTGGTAGACAAAGCTGGAGTCCCCAGAAGGACTGGGTGCACTCATCCCTCCAATCAACATTTACTGAGCGCCTGCGATCTGCCAGATGCCAGGATGCTGTGGGGACCTCCCTGCCCTCTGGGGCTGAGGTGCTCGTCAGCAGACAATGAATAGGATGAATAGTGAAACATAAACACACAGCCTATTTATGGAGGGAACCGAGGTAAGGGAGGGGGGCTGCGTTTCAGACGGAGAGGAAACATGGATGATGAGGCAGGGCGCCCGGTGGGTGCCTGGGAGAGCTCTTAGGGTGGAGGATGAAATTGCAAAACCCCGAGGCAGGTGCTGAGGGGCGGAGTCTAGCAGAGGAGGGTGTGGACATCAGGGCCCGAGTTCAGGTGTCCAGGGCAGGTGAAGAGAAGACGAGCCTGTGAGGGTTCTGAGCAGAGAAGTGACCACCTCCAAAGCCCTGCCCTGAGGATGACTGTGTGACAGCCATGGGGAGGACAGACAGGGAGGTGGAAGGGATGGAGGGCAGAGGCAGAGAGTCCAGAGAGAGGCCACCACCGTCGTCCAGCCAGAGAAGGGGACGCAGGGGTCAGATGAGAAGGGACGGCACTCGGCACGGATTTTGATGGCGGAGGGGACAGAGGAACCCCACATCCATTCTCCACGGCTGGACGTGTCCACAGATGGCCGAGAACAAAACTGACATAAACGATGACTGGAAAGGGTTCTGTTGCTTGTTTTTAAGGAAACCTCCCTTCCTTTCCCCTGCCATTTCTGCACTTTAGATGCTCCCCGGGGGACACAGCCTTCCTCCCCCAGCGCGCACGGAAACCTCTCCGGAGGCTTCACCTGCGGGAAGTGCCCGCAGCTCAGCGATGGGGCCCGGGGTTCCGCAGCCACTGCGACAGTGAAGGCAGAAAGCCAGTCCCCACCCCCCAACTTCACCCCTTCCCACCTTCCCCGGGGAAAGAGGAATTTGTGAATAATACAGAGAGAGAGAGAGAGAGGAACCAATACATACAGTTTCCTTGAGAGCTTAAATACTTGACTTCTTATTATTAAAAAATGTGCTAAAGCACTTAAAAATAATCCATGCTCTCCTTCCACTTACCTAGGGCGTCTGCTGTAAGTCGTTTAAATGGCACCGGTTCATGGGCCGCAGAAAACTAGGGAGGGATCCCGAAAGCGGCAGTCTGAGGTGCAGGGAGACAGGCTTTAGCAATCTTACTCATCTGAGTCTAATCTCACAGACTTGCACACTTATCTTAAAGATGGGTTTATAAGGGCGCCTGGACGGCTCAGTCGGTTGAGCGTCCGATTTTGGCTCAGGCTGCGATCTCGCGGTTTGTGAGTTCGGGCCCCACGTCGGGCTGGCTGCCATCAGTGCAGAGCGTCCACTTTGGATCCTCTGTCTCCCTCTCTCTTTCTCTCAAAAATAAATAAACGTTAAGAAAAAGATGGGTTTGTAGTGAATGCCCCCCATGCATTACCAGATACCCACATGGTTGCCCAGCCATTCCCCCCAAACTAAAGGGTGACGATGAAACCAAAGTAACAACAGTTCACGAGGAAGAGAAGCGAGACGTGCGGTGAATGACAGCCCCACACACTCAGGACAACGCCAGCGGGTGCGATGACAACAATGTGTCCCGCAGAAAATCGGGAAGGTGCCGCCTGCTTGTCCTGGACCCCAGCGACACTGGCTTGGAGCCTCAGCCACGTGCCTTTAACTTGAATTTCCAAATCGCACATTTTAGCAACTCCTCAACAATCTCCAAAATGCCTTGGGTAGCTTGCAACCTGAAACTCCGGTTTCGGCCTGCTAGAGCAGGAAATGTGAACCCAGCCGTGCTGGGGAGCGGTCTGTGTCCCTCGGGGGTCCCCTGACTTGGGGCCGGCTCCTTCTGCATCCGCTGTGTTCTCGTTTCTATCGCTTCCAGCATCCATAAAGGGCACGCAGGGACACAGCATTGGGAAGCTCATCCCGCCTTGTCCCCGGCTGCCATGGAGGACGCACTCAGGGAGCCCCAAACAAAGCCCATGTGAGAATGTATCTCTGGAGCTGAAGACTGGAAAATGGGCTGTAGGTGAGGAGGAAGAAGGGCCATCCGGTCCCCTCTGACACCGATTAGTCACTGCCCATATTTACCTCTTAACCTTGGCTGGAAGTTCAGAGCTTCATTTGAGGCGGAACACCAGCGGCCTATGGTGACACACAGAGCCTTTATCTCCTCTCCCTCCCGGTCCCAGCGTTGTCTCATTTATAGCTCCTCAGCTGCCGATGTGTAAGTTCTTACTTGTATCTCACAATTACTTCATTGTATGAGAATTAGTCATCAGTCCCCTCACCACCAAGCAATAAACAAAGAAAAACGAGCGTGTACACGTTATACTGACATAAAAGACGACACAGACAGAAGACGCATCAACACGCAGGTGTGCAGGCCACGGTACTTCCAGAGGCCAGAAACACAATGGAGCCTTGTGAGTGCAGTTACTGAGGGTGAGCGTGCGGTGTGGATGGATGGGTGATCAAAGGACCCCCGAGCCAGAGGTGGGGTTGTGAGTGCAGGAAGCGTGGCCGCGTGAGCATCGTGGAAGGTCCCCGAGGCACAGACCATACTCAGGGTCTACAGGAAAAGGTGATCACCGGGACGGGCCAGGTGGAGAGTAACGGAGCTGTGGGAGGCAGGGAGGCCGTGGGCTGGCTCTGTGGCCTTCTCATCTGGACCCAAACCTAAGCCTTCTCTCCTCCAGCCCGTTCCCTCCCCAGCAGCCAGAGAGACCTTTCTCAGAAAACCATCTCATCTTGCCATCATCTGCGGAAAAGACTTCACACACTTCCCATCGTCTTAAGGTTTTCAGGGAAAGTTGCGAAAGACTCTGACAAAATTGTATGCTATTGTAAACAAACAAACAAAAAAAATGATCGAAATGAACGAACTGAGAACCAAGTGGGGAAATGTGTTTACTATAAATGGGACCAAGGGCGTTGGGTAAAGAGCTCACATGCTGTGCTCTGCCTGCTCCCGTCCCCACCAGAATGGGCAAAGGACAGGAAGAGAACCATGAGAAAACTATTGAATAAAAACAAAGAGTAAGTGTTCAACTTCATTAGTTAAGGACTGAGACGTAAGAGAATTAGCTTTCCCACCTAGCAAATTGGCAAAGAATTTTCAATGATTCATTGTGAGAAACAAAGTCTCATAGGCTGCTAGTGGAGACAAAATTCACATCCACCTTCCCCCTGACAAGCACCGAGAGCCTGAAAGATATTGATACATTTCAATCTATTTATTTCATTTCTAGGAATTTAACCTAAAACATTGAGATGTGAACTGATATTTAAATATAAAGATGTTGACAGCATGTTAGAATAGCAAAAACTCTGCATGTCCAAACATAGAGAAATAGTTAAGCGAATTATGATAGAATATTATGTGACCATAAAAAGATGTGAAATAGACAGGGGCACCTGGGTGGCTCAGTCGGTTGAGCATCCGACTTCAGCTCAGGTCGTGATCTCACGGTCTGTGAGTTCAAGCCCGTGTCGGGCCCTGTGCTGACAGCTCAGAGCCTGGAGCCTGCTTCCGATTCTGTGTCCCCCTCTCTCTCTGCCCCTCCCCCGCTCATGCTCTGTTTCTCTGTCAAAAATACATAAACATTAAAAAAAAATTTTTAAAAAGATGTGAAATAGATAAATTTCAGGAAGGTAGGAAAATGCTCATAACAGAATGTTACGTGGGCTTTGAAAACTCGGTGTATGAAACCATCTGCACAGCGTGACCCAAGTAAATTAAAATGTTAATGGGGACTATCTTGGGGTCATGACATACGGATTCATGATTTTACTTCCTGAACTTTTTTGTCTTTGTATTCCTGGTATTCTAGAACACGCATGCTTTGGTTTTTAAACTTTAACAAAAAGCAATAAAAGCTACAAATAATTTTAACGTAAAGGAAGGGGTGGGGGGCAGGGACAGGAGAGCCACTGGTCACATTGAGACGGCAGAGCTCTTATTACCTGGTCAAGGTGAACGTAGGGAGATGCCAGGGACAGGGTCAAGTCAAGAGTAACTCAAGTTCACACAGCTGACTGGCTGATACCTAGCAACTGGGGTGTGGAGGGAATCAGAAGACACTTTGAGGGGACTGAACGGGGTGCGAAGACCAGTATCGGCAACGCTGAATTTGAGGTGCTCTCGCGATCGTTGGTGAAGGTGACAAGCAGGAAGCGCGCCACTGGCAGGCGGTGGTAGGAATGCACACATCTCCTGGCAGGGAGGGGATACTTGAGCGGAAGCCCAAGGCAGCACCTGCCAACTCCCAGGATGGTGGCCGTGGGCTGAAGCTCCTCGAAAAAGCTGCCCGGGGGGAGTAAGATTTGATCTCACAGACCAACATCGTAGTACAGGTGGGAAAAAGGGGGACATTCCAGGGAGAGACCAGGGGAGACGTAAGTAAAGGTGGAAATCGAGGTGTTTCCGAGAAAATGTCAAAGTCGGGTAAAGGTTCTCAATGGAGAATAGCAAATCTGGAAAATTCCCCTGGACCCAGATTGGGGAGAGGCTGACAGTCAGAAGTGACTGCCTTATACTCACTTGGGACTCTATTCAACTTAACGCATCTTCACCCTCGTGAAACCTCACAGAGAGGGTGATGCCACACAGGCTGGACAATGCCTTTATGAAATAACTTCGCGTCTGTTTCTGCTGGCACAATTCTCTTAGTTTTATCATATTTGTAATAGTCTCTTTTCATTTGTTTAATAAATGCAAGCAAATAAAAAATCTTTTCCTTAAACACAAACCTACTAACTAGAAAAGCTACTGAGAAGTACAGAGGTACTTCGCAGCAAGGAGACCCCTCACTTTTACGGACCTCAGTGGTCACGTTAGGATGGGATTTTACCGTGTTACTGGCATTCCAACATTCACTGAGCACACAGGTGAGAGCTGGGGACATGCGTTGGTTCCCTCTCCGGCATCATCCCCGCTTCCTTCTATAGGACCCTGAGGGTGCTAACCTAACCCTAACCATAGCCCACATTACGTGGGCAGGACTGTCTCCTCCCCAGCCCCAGAGGTCCCCTCCCCATGATCTAACACCAATCAGTTACTTTGTCCCCTTGGCTTGAGGGACTGGCTCAGGTGGGCAGGTGAGTCACTAGCCATGAGGAAATATGTTGGGCTAAGCTGCAAAGGGGACTGTGTTGTCTTCAACACGAGCCAGGGCAGTGAAGGTGACAGAGGAGATTCCCTGGGAAGGAGAGGGCTGCAGCTGAATCCCCAGACACATTCAGTGCGAGTTCTTCAGTGGGACAGGGGTGTCCTGAGACCACAGGGCAAAGGGGGTCCATAACCAGCAGCCACACCCAGAGAGCCGGCTCCTGGACCCCGTGGCATTGAATGGAGTCGATTCTGAGGCTAGCCCCAGGTCTCAGCACTGAAGGAGGAACTGTGCTTGCTGAGGGGGACGCCTGGTAGAGGAAGGAAACAAGGTCATATGCCGGAAAATGGGGTTTTTCCAGCATTATGTGCAAGGTTTTGGCCTCATGCCTGGCTGAGGGGAAACAGAAGCACCCCTGGGGGGGTTACGTCAACGTCACCTCCTCTGCTCCAAACCTCTTACCTCAACCCTCAAGGCTTTCACCTCCTTACAAAGTGAGTTCTCGACACATTCAGAACCCAAAACTACTGCAATACTTCTGGGAACAGAACAAAACCCGACAGGTTCTTGGCTCTGGCTTTACATTGCTCTGCCCGGAGGGTCAGCTGACCACTCTCCGTTTTCTTTTGAACACTCGCAAAATGGTGATCATCCATCACTGCGTGTTATAAATTCAGAGCCTGAAAGGCAACAGGTTTTTAAGATTCTACCCTCCCCCAAGAGAGAGCAAACATTTGCTGAGCTCATTTATAAAACTGAGATTTGTAACAGCTGGCCTGTACTTTTGGGTTTTAAAGAAATTTCCTTAACACACACACACACACACACACACACACACACACACACACTGTCATTTGAGATTGATGTCGATATTTTAATTGACATAAAATTCTTGCCATCGAGATCTGTCATTTTGATGATCTATGTTCTTAGAGGAGATGTGAAGGACGCATTTTAAAACTGAGGTGTACAAAAAAAGTCGTCCTCCTTAACATGGATGATGTAAGATTAACCTTTCCCTTTTTCTTTTGCTCACAATTCGCTGAAACACATACTGTGAAGGAAAGCTGGTAAGTGCCTAAAAGTAAACTATTCGTTCACGACTGGATTTTTAAAAATATTAACCACTTAGGAATTCAAAGTGTGTGCATGTTTGGAGACTCTGTTAAGAATTATAAGGGAGGTGAGGGAAAAATAATATAAAAACAGAGAGGGAGTTGAACCATAAGAGACTCTTAAATACAAAGAACAAACTGAGGTTGATGGAGGGAGGGAGGTGGGGGGGTGGGCTAGGCGGGTGACGGGCATTAAGGCGGGCACCTGTTGGGATGAGCACTGGGTGTTATATGTAAGTGATGAATCACTAAATTCTGTTCCTGAAATCATTACTACACTATACATCAACTAACTTGGATTTAAATTAAGAAATAAAAACAACAACAAAACAGTGTGGAAATCCTTCCAAGCCAACTTGTAAAGATATGACTCGTTATTTTTAGTGGCATCATGCTTTAATGCAGCCATTGCTTTATTGGTGGGTTTTTATTTTATTGCAATATGAACACACTCAATGGCAAAAGAAAAATAAAGTATTCTGACAGAGAGAGATAAAAAAAAAAATAAAGAATTAGGGGCACCTGGATGGCTCAGTCAGTTGAGCATCCGACTTCAGCTCAGGGCATGATCTCCCGGTTTGTGAGTTTGAGCCCCGCATCGGGCTCTGTGCTGACATCTCAGAGCCCGGAGCCTGCTTCGGATTCTGTGTCTCCCTCCCTCCCTGCCCCTCCCCTGCTCATGCTGTGTCTCTGTCAAAAATAAAAGAAACATCAAAAAAATGTAAAAAAAAAAAAGAATTATAATGAAAATTCTGTTGTTTTTTCCCCCATAAATGGAACACATAAGAAAATGCAGTCTTTTCCTTGGTAGCTCGTTCACCTACACGGGGGACAAGGGCTTGCTTGGCATTAGGAAAAAAAGTGGTCAGGGGTGCCTGTGGGGCTCAGTTAAGCGTCTGACTCTTGGTTTCTGCTCAGGTCACGATCTCACAGTTTGTGAGTTTGAGCCCCGCGTCAGGCTCTGCACTGACAGCACAGAGCCTGCTTGGGATTCTCTGTCTCCCTCTCTCTCTCTCACTCTCTCTCTGCCTCTACCCCCCCACCCCCCACTGCTTGCTCGAGCTCTCTCTCTCTTTCAAAATAAATTAAAAAAAAGAAAAAAGTTGTTCAGCTGGACCCAGTTCTCAGATCTGGGGTTCAGCTCCCAAGACACGCTAACCATGGCACGAATTTGTTCCATGACGTCACTTCTTCTTCTGTGCAAGATAAGAAAGGTGGCATTACTAGGTTTGCCAGAAACGGTCACGAGCTGACTATTAAAACGGTTCTGAAACAAAAAATTCTATAAATGACAGTGCTGGTGACGGATGTGAAATGTACATTTTACATATTTTCTTAATATGGTTTTGCAAAAGTCTGCTGCACAGTCCACAGTATTCCCAACTGAAATTAGGAAGTGGAGGGAAAACTTAAATATATCTCAAGCCCCTAAAAACTTCCACCGAATTCTCAGTGGCATGTATGAGATTCAGTGTGACGCACTCGGTCCACACTGGGATGTCGGGATCCCTCCCCAGAGAAGACCCCAAATCCCCAAAGGCAACTTATAACCTTGTTTGCTCCCTTGCCTCTCCGGGGCTCCAAAGCAGAGGAGTATTTGGTCCAAGAAAGGACACTGGGCGGGGTCAGTAGGGACACTGGTTAAGAGAGGAATAGGAAGCAGGAAAAAAGGACTTCAAAAGCAAAGCAGGTGCACAATTTTTAAGACTAATGCAAAAGGCAAGCAGAGGCAATCATGAAAGAGGGCTTGCTTGGGGGGGTTTGTGGTGTGGGTCGAGGTCAGCGTTTAGGGGCAGACCTGACCCTGTATTTACTAAATAAATTGATATCTTCTCCAATTCTTCCAAAATGACTGGTTTCTGACATCCTTGCATGGGCACTCTCGATATCAGGGTGACATCAGGGGGTAGGTACCCTGTGTCTCTCTCCCCCGGGTCACTGGCGCAGTTGAGATCACCGTAGGAGAAGACACCCGAGGGTTTTAATCCCTGTCACGACTGCGATCGCTGCATAAAGCAGTACAGAAATCCACGGAAATACCACGCAGGTTGCGTTTCTTTGTCATCTGTCATGACCAGTCCCATCAGACTGTAGACCAATACCCAGTATCAGTAAGTGCCCAGGAGTTTATGTGGCGGGCTCAGCTTCACGCGGGGATACCTGAGTCTCTAGGAATGATTTCAGTCCTACAGACGGATTTACCTCGCTAGCCTTCAGAGAATTAAAATGTCAGATCCTCACTGACCAACACAAGACGGAGGCCATCAGTTCGAGAAGTGCTTACTCAGGAAGCCGCCAGTCCCAGAGGCGGCACACGCGCTAGTTTCCAGTCCTTGCTTTGAACACTCAGTTTGTTCTTTGTTCCATCATCCTCAGAGTGTGGGCAATTCGCTGTGATGTGCTTGGTTTTTGATTTCTAGGAAGATCACTTTTCTTTTGCTGTTTTGTCTTAACCCAGAGATGTTGCCTAATTAGATGCTTTCTAATTGCTCTGCCTGCCTTCTCTGTTGGTTTTTAAGAGTGGGGTTTGGATTTGGGAGAAATGAAGTGACTTTGTGGTGGAAAAGCGATACAGGGCAGAGCAGGGACTGGAACGCAATGTTCCCGATAGCGAGCCCAACGCTCGACTGTAACATACTTGCGCGAAGTGGCTTTTTGGAGAAACTTTCACGGATAACATGAGATGGGCCTTTGAGTTTGGAAGCTGCAATGAGAATGTAAAATGACTCTTACAGGGGTGCCTGGGGGGCTCAGTCGGTTAAGCATCTGGCTCTTAATCTCAGCTCAGGTCATGATCTCATGGTTCCTGGGTTCGAGCCCCACATCAGGGTCCATGCTGACAGAGCAGAGCCTGCTTGGGATTCTCTCTGCCCCTCCCCTGCTCTCTCCATCCTCTCTCTCTCTCTCAAAATAAGGAAATGAACTTTAAAAAAAAAAATAAAGTGACTCTCCCATATCTGGATGCTGCTTAGAAACTCCTGAAGTAATGAATATTGCAAACATTCATTGTGTGTCTGATACGTGCCCAACACCAGGGACTTGCTGGGCTTCTAGGGCCATTTAAACACAGCGGGCCTGGGGCGCCTGGGTGGCGCAGTCGGTTAAGCATCCGACTTCAGCCAGGTCACGATCTCGCGGTCCGTGGGTTCGAGCCCCGCGTCGGGCTCTGGGCTGGTGGCTCGGAGCCTGGAGCCTGTTTCCGATTCTGTGTCTCCCTCTCTCTCTGCCCCTCCCCCGTTCATGCTCTGTCTCTCTCTGTCCCAAAAATAAATAAAAACGTTGGGAAAAAAAAATTTAAACACAGCGGGCCTGCCCCAAGGTCGGGAGGCCAGCATGTGACACAGGACACAGAAGGGGCAAAAGTGGGGAGGAGAGAGGTCTACTTACAAATCTGATATGTATATTTTGTGAAGAAAAAAAAAAAAGACAAAACAACCAGCGATGAGCCCACTAACTCATCACAGATGTTGTCGAAGAAGAAAGGAGAATCTAGGCATTGCTTAATTCAGATGCTGGCACGTTTAAAATAAAGGAGCATGCCATTCTAATTCGAAGGTGAGCTCTTTTCTACCAGAAGGAAACCTACTGTCATGAATTCAATGCTCTCGCTGGATCCTCAAACGGTGCAAGTCTTAGAGGCGGAGAAAACCAAAATGCGGGCGAGGTTCTCCGTAAACACGTTCACCTGACCATCCCAGTCTCTGCACTGACCAACCCGGCAGTAGGGCGGCGGAGTCCACGACCCTATCGTTCTCAAACACTTCCCGCGAGACTCTTTTTCTCCCCGAAGTTAGAAGTCGCCACTGCAGACACAGCACTTCTGCGGGACCTTCACGGTTAAAAACCAACAGCCTTCAGCTCTGAGGCTTGCTGCCAAGCCCCCGTGCGTCACGGAACACAAAGGCCACAGATGATCCCAACATCCCGGGGAGAAGCGTGGAGACGAGGCTCAGAGTTGCAATCTGTCTGCCGGCCCTTCCGCCATCGCACGGACTCCCCTGGGCCGGGACGTCCCCCCCGCCCAAGTCCCCGAGCAGGAAAAGGGCAAAGGGACGAGTGGCCGCTGGGAAGCTAGGAAAGGTTAAAATCCCCGGACGCGGTCTCGGACCGTGCGCGCCGAGCGTCCGCCCGGCCGACCTCATCTGATCCTGTGGGCTTCAGATGGACGTTTCAGCACCTGCATTTAGAAACCCAACAGGCAGGATCTGCAGCAAATGCGGCCGACGCGGTTCGAGGAAAAGGATTCGAAACTGACTACTTTGGTTTCCTCCCGCAGACACCGTCTGCTTTCACAAGGACTAATCGTTCTGGCTGCCGTGGGCTCTGGGCGCCCAGGACTCACAGACGAGCCTCACCTTCTGGAAACGAGGCGCTGCTTCCTGTGCTGGCTTTGTCCTCGTGTCCCCGTGGCTCACTCGGTCCCCATCGCTGCTCACGCCCAGGCCCTCCCTCCCTGCCAGCGCTCACCTGTCACCCCCACCTGCTCCTTCTTGCTCCTGCTCATGTGCTAGCGGCCGAGGGTCTGCAAGCATAGCCCAGTCGGGTGGTCCCGGAACCTCTTCACACTTCGACACATCTGAATGCGATGCCTTTTAAAAATCACTTTTGAAATCAGAATCTTTTAAAGTGCCCGCATGAAAATCTTACCTACTGCAACGCTTCACAATAGTTTCATAAAATTAAATATGTGATGCTTATTCTCTAAGAGCTTTCCATGTGCCCGTGACTGAGCTAAATTCTTCATACGCTATCTTAGTTAGCCTTCCCGCAACAACCTTCTCAGGAAGGTGGAATTATCATCTGTGTTTTATGGAAGAGATGGGAAATAAAGGCTCAGAGAAACGACTTACTTTATTTAATTATTAATTTGTTAATAATTTTCATTTAATTACTATAGTATACTTACAGTTATTAAATACAATTAATTGATATACTACTTTATATTTATTAAATAGAATTTGTTACATTTATTAAATAGAATAATAAGTGTGTTAACTTTTTAAATTTGCCCAAACGCCACACATTTAGTAAGTGGTAGAACCAGAATTTACAGGTGTTTCCAAAGCAAAGCAGACGCCGGTCACTCTGACCCAAAGGAAACCTGTCTGACCAGTGGACGGGCTCCATCAGGCATCACCGCCCAGTGTCCTGCACAAAAAAATCTGCCTGATTTCTGAGAATGAGATCAAACGCAAACCAGAGATGCCTCCTTCTTACATGGACAGTCAGAAGCGAGAGCCTAACATCTGTGCCTTTGCTGAGTTTTGCCCAGACTCCAGAAGCCATTCACGGTCATCGCACGTATGGAGCCGTTTTAAGAGGAAGAGTTAAATCATCAGAGAATAAGCTGTCTTCAAGGGTGTTTGGGGGCATCACCATCCACAGGCTCAGTGAACGAGTGAGGTCAGGTCAGCAATATCAACCGCTTGGGCACACCCATCAGTCCTCGCTACCACCCAGGATGATGTCCCTAAAATACGGTAGAAGCTGCAAGGGTCAGGACAAGGAATACAGGGTGACCGACTTAGAAATCTTGACTCAACGGTGAGACTCATCTTGCCTGGTTTAGAAACAGAGATAGAGTCATGGGCTCCCAATGCTGTCCGCGTCCTAACCCCTGAGGCTGTGGATGTGGCGCTTTACATGGGGAGGACTTTGCAGGGATGATCCTGGGTTATCCGGTGGGCCCAATGTGATCACAAGGGTCCCTGTAAGAGGGAAGAAAAGAGCCAAAAGCAGAAAAAAGAGACGTGACGACAGAGACAGGACGGAGTAGGATGCTCTGACGGGGGAGGAAGGGCCATGAGCCAAGGGGTGCGGGCGTCCCCAGAAGCTGGACAAGGCAGAGAAACAGACTGTCCCCTGGAGCCTCCAGCGTGAGCGCGGGCCTGCTGGCACCTTCCCTGTAGCCCCGCAGACACACTTTGGACTTCCGACCTCCAGAACGATCAAGTTCACACATTTGTGTTGTGTTAAGCTATTATCAACTTGTTGTGGCAGCAACAGGGAGTCACGACAGCGGTCAGCTTGTAATTTAGGGGTGAGAAGGACCTGGGTGTCATGTCTCCCAGATCTTTAGAGCCACCTGGTTAATTAGGAGCCTAACATCGCGTTGTGCGTAATTTGTCTCATCCACGCAAGAATCATGCTGGGCACTTCAAGATATGAGTAACTCATCTGAGATTACAAATGAATTAATGAAATGTTACCTTTAAAAGGCTGCTTTACACCATGGAGGCAGCTGGACGGAGGGCCTCCATGGGAGGGGCTGGAGCTGCCTTTCTAGCAGGTGGAAGGCAGTGTGTTTTGAGATGCACACGTGTGACTGGATTCCTACGGAAAATGGCGGGGGCACTCCCATCCACTTTGCGCAGAGCCCCAAGAATGGGGGGTGGGGGGGGATGCAAGAAGAGGATGTGGGGCCGGGAACTTCAACTGGACTCTGAACTTGAGGGGCAGAGAAATCCAAGTAAAACCTGACTTACATATGATGAACCCTAAACACACAGTCAAAATTGTTTAAGACCCAAAAAAACCTCACGGAGAAAAATTCCAGGTCTTCCAAATGCTCCCCATTCTATAGGAACTTCATCATCATCAACAATCTCCCAAACCAAGTTCAATGCTGAAATTGAGGCTGCTTCCAAGTGTTCATTGATAGATGAATAGATAAGGAAGGTATGGTACACACACACACACACACACACACACACACACACACACACAGGAATATTATTTGGCCATAAAAATGAATAAAATCTTGCCATTTGCAACAATATAGATGGAACTAGGGTGTATTATGCTAAGTGAAATAAACCACTCAGAGAAAGCAATGCCATATGATTTCACTCATATGTGGGATTTAGGAAACAAAACAAATGAACAAAGGGAAAAAGAGAGAGAGAGAAACCAAGGAACATAGTGTTCACTATGGAGGACAAACTGATGGTCCCAGAAAGGACGAGTATGGGGGATGGGGACATAGGTGATGGGGATCAAGGAGTGCACTTGTCTCAAGGAGCACTGGGTGGCGTATGAAACTGCTGAATCACTAGATTGCACTCCTGAAACTAATACGACACTGTATGTTAACTACACTGGAATTAAAATGTTAACAATAAAAAATAAAAGCTTGGAAGGAGAAAAAGGCAAGATCGACTTGAGAAATAGTAAGTTTGACTATATGAAGGTCTTAGGACGAGCGACTGGAGATCAGTTTTTGGAGAGGAAAGCTTGTAAAGGACCTTGAAGGCAGAATTTGGGGTTTGCGGTGTGGACAATCAGAATTCATCAAGAAAAAGAAAAGAAGTTGAGGCTGTTTCACGTTTGGTGTTCAGGGTGACCTGTGTCTGTGCCTTTAGCAGGTCAGTGAGGGTGCTGTGCTGATAACCATGCTCAAAACAGACCATTCAGGTTCAGAACCACGTGAACAGGCAATAATGGCAAAGCCCAAGTCACTTCCTTTGTTGTACATGGTTCTTTTTTTCCCAATCTCCCTTTGGAAAATAACGATGGTGCTGAATCTGTAGGACCCTTCAAACTTCCTAATAATACCATTTACTTTTTTTTTTAAGTTTATTTGATTATTTTTTGAGGCAGAGCGAGCGAGCCAGCTGAGGAGGGGCAAAGCAAGAGGGAGAGAGATAATCCGAAGCAGGCTCCGCACGGTCAGCATGGAGCCCAACGCAGGGCTCAAACCCACGAACCGCGAGACCATGACCTGAGCCGAGATCAAGAGTCGGACGCTTAACCGACTGAGCCACCCAGGCGTCCCCCTGATAATCCGATCAAAGAAAACACAGAGTAAAATGCTGAACTGTCTGTCTGCCTTCTCAACTCGAAAAGCTGGACCATGCTGTCATTGCCTGAGCAGGTTTCCGGGGACCAATCATCAACAAAATTGAGCAGTAATTGCCGCCCCCCCCCCCGGGTCCCCCGGCGGGGTTGTGTGTACAAGCCCCTTCTTCCTCCACCTCCCTCCCCGCACAGAGGTTCAGGACCCTCTGCTTTGCTTCACAATATCGTGGCAGGCTTCCAAACATCACAGCCCACACTAAGGAGTCACAAACTCACGGCGCTCTCCTCCACAGGCTGTTTGTGTTTTATTTGCACTGTGAAGAGTAAGATCTTTTCTGTTTTTAAGAATATGTTTAGGGGCGCCTGGGTGTCTCAGTCGGTTAAGCGGCCGACTTCGGCTCAGGTCACGATCTCGCGGTCCGTGAGTTCGAGCCCCGCGTCGGGCTCTGTGCTGACCGCTCAGAGCCTGGAGCCTGTTTTGGATTCTGTGTCTCCCTCTTTCTGACCCTCCCCCGTTCATGCTCTGTCTCTCTCTGTCTCAAAAATAAAATAAACGTTAAAAAAAATTTAAAAAAAAAAGAATATGTTTAGTATTTCCCTCTGAAAAGCGTAGTGGAAAAGGCAGGACTAAGAAATAAAGAATAAAGCACTAATGGTGGGCAGGAGAGTGGGGAAGATATTTAAAGTTTTTTCTGCCGTGTCTCAAATTACGCAAGGTGGGAAGCACGCAACCTGTCTATAGATACGGTCAGCCTTGACTGGTCCAGGTTCATCAAGACAGGTTCCTGCGTTAGTTAGGGACATGTTAGAAATTAATAAAAAGTGGCAGTGGTGACATTTATTGAGCACTTATTGTATACCAGACACTTTTCTAGGCCTTCAGGGGCTCCTGGGTGGCTCAGTGGGTTAAGCGCCCGACTTCGGCTCAGGTCGTGATCTCGCAGTTCGTGGGTTTGAGCCCCGCGTCAGGCTCTGTGCTGACAGCTCAGGGCCTGGAGCCTGCTTCGGATTATGTGTCTCCCTCTTTCTCTGACCCTCCCCTGCTCTGCTCTGTCTCTCAAAAAGAAATAAACATCAAAAAAAAAAAATCTAGGTGTTCAAATAGGCTATCACAACACTGCAGTAAGATTTCACGTGCAGAAGGCAGATGATGTGCTGGGTCTCATTCTAGCGAGCTGGCATGAACCCCCGCTGAGGACACGCCATATGGCGTCCTCGAGTCCTTCTTCCCCTGACAGTCCTGCTTTGGAAGGAGGTGTAGACTCATGTCGGTAAATATTCTTCACTGTTCTGTGCTCAACAATGATGGCTTTGATTAGATCTTGGAAGGTGTTGCCGTGGTCTGAACTTCCCCTGTTCAGATAACCATGTGGCGTCTCTCACCCGACCGGACCCAGACTGATACAAAATCTTCCGCAGAGGTGGGGTTTGACCCTACGAGGACGTATGTCCCTGTTCCCGATGGGATGTATCTCTTTTCAGGGGTCAAAGTCAGATGGCGTTGGGCCACCTGCTGGATGTGGCAGTCTTTTTTGTCATGTCGTCCTAGACACCTCCGTTTTGCTTTGAGATGCCTAACTTCAAAGTTCCGTTCTTGGGCATGCACATTTCTACCGAGATGAGTCTTCTTACGTTTGTAAAAGTGTAGGGTCTTTCCTGATTTCGTCTCCTTCTGTCCCCGAGCTCCTCTGCCTCAACTGGGCCAAGGCCTGTTGGTGTGTAGTGACAGCCATGTTTCGCTGGTGGAAATGTTTCCACTTCCAACCGTAAAACCCTACCGCGTGAAGACTTTTCACTGGGAGCAGGCCCACTGGCGGCTGGGCGTGTCCGACAAAGGACTACGAGGCATTTGTCAAACTTTCCAGGCCCAGGAAAACCCTCAGCACACTTTGCCAAGTACTTTTCTCCCTAATTTTTAAATCCATGCGCCTTTCAAGGGAAATTTAATCCGTATGCTCCCCATTCATTCACACTCAACTCATCCTTCTGTCATTTCGCAAGAGCTTTGATGTTTAAGAAGCTTTCCATGTACGTTTCACAAGCCTGTCTTTTTGTTCTTTAAACTACGAAAGCCACATTTTTGAGCAACCACAAAAGAGCAAACAGAATCCGAGTCTTAAAACACTCGCGATGGGTCGTCCATTCAGAAAAAATGTAAGAAACCTGGAGGGGTTCCAGACTTGTCCAGTGAATGTTACCTTCTGTACTAAACTGGAATATTGGGCAATGCACTGGCTCATAGGAATGGAAAGTTTCAACCAATTTCAAAAAGTCATCCCTTCGGGCCCGGGAATATTTAAGTAAATCATATCTAAATTCCACCCAGCAAGACAGTAAAACACTCTGCTAAATACAAACAAGTCGCATCCCTTTAGAAGTAGTTCCCTTCGGGGCGCCTGGGTGGCGCAGTCGGTTAAGCGTCTGACTTCAGCCAGGTCACGATCTCGCGGTCCGTGAGTTCGAGCCCCGCGTCGGGCTCTGGGCTGATGGCTCGGAGCCTGGAGCCTGTTTCCGATTCTGTGTCTCCCTCTCTCTCTGCCCCTCCCCCGTTCATGCTCTGTCTCTCTCTCTGTCCCAAAAATAAATAAACGTTGAAAAAAAAAATTTTTTTTAAAAAAAGAAGTAGTTCCCTGGCTGAGGCCAGAGGAGCAGGCCGTCTCCAGCTCAGGGGAACGCGCTTGTCTGAACACACGACGTGAAGGGAACCGCGACTGCACCACGGTGGCAGCAGGTGACTGGGGTTTGCTGTCTCCCTGCCTCTCCGAGCCCCCTGCACCACATCACACATGTGCACAGCCCTCCTCATTGTTGCAAAAGTGCACGTCGTTTGGAAACATCCCGCCCGGGGGGGGGGGGGGGGGGTGTTATTTGTACCTCACGCAAAATCTAGCAGCTGGGGGGAGGGGTCTGCCAGGTGGCTGGGTGCTCTGGACCCTGGCTGACACCCACCGTGCAGCTCCCCCCACGCCACCCCCAGCACCTGACCCCCGCACACCTGTGTGCACAGCCTCATCTCATCGGATCTCAGCCGGGCCAGGAGGAAAGAGTTCTGTGGCTAAGAGACCCGCTGACCTTGGTGACACAATTCAGCTTTTTAAGAAAATGTTTATTTATTTATTTTTGAGAGAGAGAGAGAGAGAGAGAGAGAGAGAGGCAGTAGGAGAGGAAGAGAGAGAATCCCAAGAAGGCTCCGCTCCTTCAGCACAGAGCCCGACTTGGGGCTCGAACTCAGGAACCACAAGACCAAGACCTGAGCTGAAATCAAGAGTCAGACGCTCAACCAGCTGAGCCACCCGGGCACCCTGACGCAGTTCAGCTTCAAGTGAACTGGGGTATGTGGTGGGCTTGCACCCCTAGTGTTAACACTGCCCTTGTTGGGGGAGCAGCCCTGGACTCTGAAGGTCACCTGATGCAACTCTCGCAGAACATCTTGTGCTTCGTGACACGTGTCTGTGGACGTGTCTGTCCCAGCAACCAGGCTGTGGGATCTTCAAGGGTGCAGCTGTCCCTGCCCTGAAGCGGATGCCTAGCCCATCACAGCAGCCTACGGGTGTTGCATGAACAAACGCATGAACATCAGCCGTGAATGGCGTTGCGTATCATAAACCCAAGCAGAAAAGTGGCCGTGAACTGTGTGTGAGTCAGAGGAATCTGGAGCTGGGACAGGCACAGGTCAGGCGTGCCTGCCTTTGGTTTGTGAAGCACAGCGTGCTCCACTGCGTTCCCACCCAGGTTCGGGGGCACGGCGGGGGCAACGTGAGGCTGGGAGGGGGCTGCCGGGCACCCCTGCAGTCCTCACCGAAGGTGGCCTGGCATCCCACAGTCACCGGCTGGGCTTAGTGTCACCATCAGCCTTCTGGGGAGCCCGGACGCCTGGTGGACAGAACGTGGGCGGTGGACGTCCTGGGGTCACCGCGCCCGGCACGTGGAGAGGGTCATTTTATGGGAGAAGTCAAGCAGGGTGATCGGGTGCAGCACCCCCACCCAGAGCTTGAGAGGTGTGACCCCAGTGTGAAGGGGCCGCCCCCCACGACTGGGCTCTGTGGCTGCAATCGGAAGCGGCCTACCTGGATTTGCCATCCTGGAGGGGGCTGCGCAGACCCCAGAGAGAAAGCCAAGGTGATTCTGGAACATCCTGTGCCTGAAGGAGTCCCTGCCTCCGCCCCGAACAAGCCACCGAAGGAGGTGAAGAGAAGCAAGGGAGGCGTGGGGAGATCCTGAGGGGGCGGTGATGGGGGGCCCGACAGAGAGCACTCGAACCCTCAGTCACAGAAACCACTTTCCGCAGGTGACATCTATTCCCTGGAGACACGGAGGAGCACCGATGGGGGGGGTGGGGGGGCGCTGGCAGAGGAAGGCAGAAAGACCCAAGGACGTGCATTTTAAAACCTGCATTTCTTCCTAAAAGTTCCCTAAGGCTTTTGTTAAAAAAAGCCTCTTCCATCAATTTCTGGCCAGTGACAGGGAGACAAGCAGGAGATGCGGTCCCTTTATCCCACCTCTAGAACACTATCCTTCCTCTAAGATTTTCCACTATACAATTTCTATTGCTTATTTTTTAAGTCCATTTGTTTATCTTGAGAGAGAGAGAGTGCACAAGCATGAGTGGGGAAGGAGTAGAGAGAGTCCCAGGAAGGCTCCATGCTGGCAGCACCGAGCCCAAGGTGGGGCTCGAACTCACCAACCGTGAGATCATGACCGGAGCCGAAACCAAGAATCAGACGCTTAACCGACTGAGCCACCAGGCGCCTCACAACTATACGATTTCTTAAAAAAATACACCACGCACATAATTTCAATCCATTTGAATCACATGGGTTTGTTTGCATCACTCAAAGAAATCTAAAGTTGATATAAACGCCTTAGTCTTGGTGTTACCGAAAGGGATTTTATGTAAAATGTCCTTCCAAACAGTAAGGAAGAGTCCAGGAATTAACCCAAGTCAAGGGTAATGGATCTCCTTTTGACAAGCACAATAATGGATCGGATTAATTGAACACCACAATGTGCTAGACTTTAAGAATAAACTATTTCAGGCATCTTTGACTGTGGGGTTCTAGGGGATATTTGGCAAGTGCACGGCAAAGAACTTTGGGGAAGGAAAAACACGGAGGGGGGGGAAGGTACGGTGCATGTAAGTGCGAGGCTTGGAAATGCTGTTGCGTGGGGGGTGTGAGCACAGTTCTGGGGGGGACCACGCAGTCAAGCTACGATCTGCACACTTCTGCAGCAGCTAACCACTAGACGGAAGTATCCGCCAGATAAAGAAGCCAGGCCGGAAAGCTAGCTTGAAATTTTAGGGGTGTGTGTGGTGATTTCTCACACTTATTGTTAAGAATTCAAAATCCATGTTAATATCTCTTTTCAAAACCCACTGGAAACACAGGTGAGGATACAGTGCATAAGGTAGGGGCTGGAGCCAAGGAAAGGTAAAGATTTTCCCCAAGTGGAGATGACCTAGTAATGAACAGAAGTTACCACCTGACTATGTATATGGTGGCTTGGATGATGGGATTTTAGCGGCAGGCGGCCTCTCAGAATCCCCTGGAAATCCCCTGGAGGGAGTGGCCGTTAGCCAAACAATAGAGGCAGAGTCCACAGGTCCAACGTCGTAGATGTTGATAGTTAGAGTTTTATGAAGCTCCCAAGGTTATTCCAATATGCCCTCTGCTCCTATATCGTGTGCCTTCAGAGAGAGGAAATGCTCAGCGAACAGCTCTCTTGTTCCCTTTTAGATCTGTCATCTCCTGTAGATGTGATAAATGTATACGTAATGTGCGGAGAATCAGAGCAGAAAGACCAAATGGAATGAACTGTTAGGCTCTTTTAGTCTCTATATACTTGCTCTGATATCTCTATCTCTATCTAGAAAGAGGAATTATTCAGATAGCTAAGTTTGAGAGTTTATATAGCTTAGATGACTCTGTGAATGTGTGCTTATTCACCTCAAATATTTATTGAATACCTACGATAAGCTGGACACTATGCAAGGATACTGTAAAGATAAAGGAAAATTGCAATCATCTCCGGCAGCTCTTGGGGCAGCCACAGAGAGCCTGAAAAGTCTCGATACAACCTAAAAATAGTGGAGAAAATGCTTTAAAAATCCTTTAAATGGTGTAGTTGAGTTCCTTAGTGAGGTCGTAAGTGGGAGTGTGGCTGTCCCGCAGGCCCCGGGGCTCTGGAGCTGGGGGCCGCCCCCGCTGGGACTAATGACCACACAGGAAGTAGGCAGACAGGTGCGTGTGGCCTGTGCAAAGCTAGTGGAGGAACAGGGGCCCCTGGGAAGCCAGAACCAGGAGATCCTCAGCGAGCATGTGAACGAGGAGAAAATCAGACCTACAGAAGGAGACAACGGGAAGTGTTCCACGTTGGCCTTGGCTCCTCGGGGGGAGAATATACGTCCAGCGAGAATCTGTAAGCACCGCCTGCCTGCTTCGGTATTCAGATTTACACGATGATCACAGACTGGACAAGGAGACTGTTTTAAACCGTTGCCGGGTTGGTAGTAGCATCGAGCATCTAGAAACCCCAATGAATTTCACTAAAAAGCAGGTGTAGTGTTAGCGCGGATGGGGTACAGGGTCTAATACGGTAACCGGGGTCCCGGAGGGACAGGGGCACCGGTGAAAGACAGAAGTTGAGCCTTTGAGAGAGGTGCCAAACCTCAGATGGAGCTCATACAACGACCCTGGGGTACAGTATGTAAGTAATGAAAACACCCACACTCACAAACGTGGCAGAGAAGAGGCCATAACCCAAGTCCTCCGATGACAGCCATGTCTTCACCGCAGTCTCCTAGCCCTGACCTTGCACGTTTGAGCACCTTTCATGAGTTCAATGTCAACGCTGCCTACGAGATGCTCAAGAAAACCCAACGAAAGAATAAAACACTAAGAGAAAAGTTTGGCTGAGTAGGGTTCAGCTTTGGGGGGGGGGGGGCAAAAACCATGGCAATATCTGACATTTTTCCACTCCTCCCCAACCAACTTTTACTCCCTTGGAGTGGACACCACCTCTTCGAGAAGGCATGATCGACGGTGTCCATTGCCAGCAATCACTATGCAATTCTGCCTATTGACAAGGATCAACTCTGGGTACCACTAGTAAGGAGGGAACGCTATATTCGGACCGCCCTTTGCACAATTGTTACAGAGACAAAAGCACACTCTTGCTAGTTGTTTCCTGGTGGGCCCGCTGGTGTAACACACACCAGAGCAATGACACGCCCGCTTCTTGGTAGAATGCACCTGTCACAGGTGGTTCTGCCATACCGCTGGTTCGCCTCGACTTCCCGTCTGGAATGGGAGGGCCACCAAGCTAGTATGAGACCTTGTTTGAGCTGCTAACCCCATCGAGGCACACATCAGGACATATGGATAAACCTGGACCTTCCCTAGGCTCTCTTGTCCTTAACCTCAGTAAATAACAATCTCAGAATCACCTCCCACATCAGAATCTTCCACAGCGAGACTATTTCAGGCAACGAGACTTAGGACTCCCTAGACCTGAGGGCCCAGCTGCTTTTCTCCTCAAGGGACCCAAGAGGCACATGGTTTTTCCCTCCCCCGTCCATCCCCCACACACCTTTCCCGAGCACTGCTCGGTGCCCGATGCTGGCCGCTATGCCCTGAGAGACAGTGATTGCCACCAACATGGGGCTACATCCCCTTCTGATGGCCACTTCAGACCAGTGTCCCGTGACTTCAGCTGAATGCAATTTAAGGAAGCGCTTACGCAAAACTAGAGGGGCTCCGCGTTGTCCTGATGCAAATGAAAACGTCTCCCGGAGGAGGACGTGCAAACCCTGTGTCTCCTTGTTTCCACTGGGTGGCAGCAAACTCTGGAAAGACGTCCCTGGCCACTGAGGACAGGAAGATGGCCGGGAGGCTCAGCAGTGGCATTTGCCTTTTAAGCCGGAAGATCTGTAGATACGCGAGGCAGGCGAGGGGGATGGCGAGAGTAAACCAAGGGCCCCTGCGAGGCTGCCTTTCGCTCTTTCCCAAGTTCTGAAGCCTCGACTTTTGATTCCGTGGCCCGTGGGGAGACCTCATGAGAAGTTAATGACCTTTGTCAGCCACCACTTACCTTCCTCGTCTTTACGGCAAAACCATCAAATCCAGCGTGAATGACTGAAGGACGGTCAGTGTGGCTGGAGGGCTGTAACAAAGGCACCTCGGGGGTGGGGTGTCGACAGTGGGGGTGGCGGAAGGGGGCAAGAGTTCCATGGAGCTCTTTGTACCTTCTGCTCAATTCTGCTTGCGCTTAAAACGGCTCCAACATACACAAGTTGTTAATTATTTTAAAAACAAACAGTTACAGGTTACTCCTTTTCCTCCAGCTGGGTAGATCCCCCGTCGTACTCCCACGCTTCCCGCGGGTCCCTGGTGCGCACAGAGCCCTCCCGCTGTTCACCGAGGAAAGCACCAGCGGCCAACGATGGAACGGGGTCCGAGTGACGAAGTTAAAGAATACGTGGGGTGTGGGTCATCATATAATGGTGTTAGCGCCTTCTAACTCTGGCAGCACTCCATCTAAACGTGTCATTATTTTCAAGTCAAGGAAATAAGGGGTCTAATGTGTGCATTTCGGAAGGGATCCCCGCCCTGCATGGTACCAGGCAGGTGGGCCAAACATTTCAGGATCACTACTCACCCCCTCGTCCTAAACTGTCACACCCCCTTTCAAATTTTACAAGAAAACACAACCCGCACCCCTCCCCCACCATCATTTTCTTTCTAATAGACTATCTTTTTAAAATAGCCAAAGCATAAGCATGTTGGGAGACTAGGAGCTGAGGCTGAACTTGGTGTTTTCGGACCCTTTTAATGTCTGATAAGTAACACGCCATCCATTGTGCTCCATAAAGAGTCATGATTTTCGGTCTCATTTTAAAGATATTTGAAAGGGTTTTTGCAGACAATTTGAAGGCACTTCAAGTTATGGTGGTTCTACATTTAGAGCATTTCTTCCTGTATTTCCCGTATTGGAGAACGTATTCATTCATGCAAATGTAAGTTCATGGTCACAGTGGCAGGCGTGGGTGGATCTGGGGCGCAAAGGTGCCACCAGGACCCAGGTGCTGGCTGCCAGTCAGCTCTGTTCCCCACGTGATCGGGCTGGAGGTGGGGCCTTCAGGAGGTGAGGTGATCGCGTCACGCACGCGGGGAGCACCTTTACAAAAAAGACCCCAGCGAGCCCTCCTGCCCTTTCCACCGGGTGAGGACACGGCGAGAAGACGGCCACGTGCAACCCGGAAGAGGGCGGGAACCGGAGCCTGCTGGCACCCTGGACCCGCCAGCCTTCGGAGCTGAGACAAATGAATGTCTGCTATTCAGGAGCCACTGGGTCTCTGGCGTTCGGTTACAGCCGCTCAAAGGGAGTAAGATGTGGGCTTATTAGCAGCGTCGTGATCAATTCCAGTAGTTACAGAGATTCGGAGAGTGGTGACTGTGGTTCTAGAGAGAGAACCCGCCTTGAGCTCCTCCCTTCCTCCTTCCCTCCCTCCCTCTTTCTCTCTCACCTTTTCTCTTTCTTTCCTTCTTTCTCTTCCTTCCTTCCTCCCTTCCTTCCTTCCTCTTTCTCGCTCACCTTTTCTTTCTTTCTTTTCTGCTTTCTCTTTCATTCTTTCTTCCTCTTTCACATCCTTCCTTCCTCTCTTTTTCACCTTTTCTTTTTCTCTTTTTCTTTCTTTCTCTTTCTTTCTTTCTTTCCTCTTGTTCTTAGTCTTTTTCTTTTTGTTTTAACATGACAAGGGTTTGCAGCGGCCAATATTCACGCACCCCAAGTCCTACACAACACAATTCCCCCTACCAACCTCGCCCCACATGCTCCAGGCATGGAATATCTGGGAAAAAATGTTTGAAGAAGAAAACTTATGGAGGGAAAATGTTTATATATGTTCTGAACAAAGGCTCCTGGCCCTTCCTCCCCTGAAATTCCAATTCCAAGTTCTCGATAATAACTGGAAAGTAATGGGGGGCGGGCGACAGAAGCTGCGGGTGCAAAGGACAAGTGTGGTGCACTGAGTGAGAGTGGGTGGTCAGGCCGGGCGGGTAACGGCCACGAGAGGTCCTGCTCCCCAGCCCCCTAGTCCCCCAGTGCTGTCTGACGGACGAGAGGAAATAGTGAGCCCTTGCTTACAACCTCACCAGCGCTGCTCCCCCCACACCTTTTGTCGTAAAGAGGCCACAGGGAAACTGAGCCCAGATAGTCATGCGAGCCCCTGGTGGCCCTTTTCATGAGAAAATACTAGCACTTGGTGACTGGCCTTGCTAACCCCTCCCCCACAGCTCAGGGTTCATGTTCCTCTTGGACTCCTGACACTCGCTGCCCCCTGTGGGTCCCGGAGCCCCGTGTTCTGGCTTCTCTGACCCCCATGGGCAGCTGTACCTGCACCCTGCGCCCGTCACCTCCAGCCGCTCCCAGGGTGCGTCCCCAAGCACTGTAACTGTCTTCTTGTCCGACGAGTGTCTGGCCACATCCTTCTAGGAATAATCCCGGGGAAAAGGCCCTGTGTCCACGTCACGTCCAAACTGCTGGTTGTCCCCACTGCAGGGTCTCAGCAGTGACTCTGTCCGAGGGAAGGCTGACTACGAACTTGAAAATGTTCAGGTGCTGACAAGAGGGACCCCAGAAGGCTGTATGCACTATCTCTGGTTGTCTCCCGCCTTTTTCGCCTGCACCACGCACGCTCCGGCTTAGAGTCCTCCCTCCTCTGTGTGGCTCTGGAACTGCCTCATTCTACGCCTGTGTCCCCGCTGAGGCTGGAGACTCCTGGAGAGCGGGACGGACAACATGCTAAAGGAGCTGATGCCCGAATCTGTCCTTCATGCTGAGATGATTACAGGAGGGCTGCAAGAAGAATGGAAGGTGTTTCCGGTGTCCTTCCCACACGTTTGGTAACTGTGGTGAGACGAACAAAATCAGGAGGTAACATCCACACAGCTGACTCTAACTGCACTGTCGTCACTCCTCAAATTCTGCCAATTGTCCTACTAACATCCATTTTCCGGTTCAGGATGACATATTACATTCAGTTGTCAGAACTTCTTAGAAAAGCTGACTTTTGGGGGCGCCCATGTGGCTCAGTGGGTTAAGCATCCGACTCTCGATTTTGGCTCAAGTCATGATCTCAAAGTTCGGGAGCTCGAACCCCGCATGAGGCTCCAGGCTGATAGTGTGGAGCCTGCTTGGGATTCTCTCTCCCTCTCTGTCTCTGCTGTCACTTTCTCTCTCTTAAACAAAAAAAAAAAAAAAAAAAAAAAAGGACACTTTTTTTTGACCCCCAGGCTCTGTGCTGGGCTCGCTCCTGGTTACACTTTTGCACACGTTCCACGTCACTCTCTCCATCTTGTTAGGTGAGCGTCTATCGTTGCCAACACTTAACTGACGGCTCGAATGAGGCTCAGAGAACCTAAATGACGCCACGGCAGTCCCACGGCAATCAACCGTCACATGGGTGCGTGGGTCCCCTCTGTCCATCCCAGGAGCGTGCCCTTCAGTTCATGCAGCCACACGGCTATGCCGCCAGATCGCCAGCTTGCCCATCTGCGATCCTTAGTCTCCTCTTCCCAGATGGCCACATGTCAGTCTACTGCAGAGCACCCAGCACAGGCTACATGTGCAGTCAGAGCTCAGGAAAGGTCTTCCGACGGAGCTGAACATTCCAGGCATCACACGGAACTTCAGTCGGGCTTGGATTGCAGCACAGCTAACACCACGCTCTAGCTTCTAGTTCCAAAACTCACGCTACGTGGGCTTTTCAAATTTGTTTCTCAGCATATGGTCACTTGGTGCTTAGTTGACTCACTGGTTGCTTTGGGTTTAACGCTGACGATACAAATTCCTTGTTTGTGGCCTGAGTTGTCTCGTTGCTGATGTACTCATGCACTCACGGCCCTGGTCAACCTCACCTGCCGCTCTTTGGTCTTCTTGTCATGTACTTTAAGGGCCGATGATAATTCTGTGGCACTTCTGCATGACTGAAGTTTCAAAGAATTCTCTGAGAACAAAATATGGCTTCAATAAGAGCCGGTTCAATAGGACAGCTGTTTTAGGAACCATGCACCCAAAGTGTATTTGCCAACGGAGGTCAGTCTCTGGAGGAATGTCGTATGTCTCTCCCCGTGACATGTTTAACCAGTTTTACAGCGATTTGGGGGAAGCCGGAAGAGACGTGTTTACCAAATCTGCAGACGACAGACTTACGAGATGTAGCTAACATGATAAATGATAGACTTGAACTGCCAAAGGCCTCAACAGGCCAGAACGCTTGACTGAAACCCAAGACGAAAGGAAACAGAGATGTATGTTAAGGCTTGCTTTTAGGATCCAAAAATCAATTGCATCAGTGCTGAAAACCGGGATTTACAGGCATTTGTGTGAAAAGGACACAGAGGAGTTTGAGGAAGATCATAAACTCAATAGGGGGCCCAGGGCAGATGCGACTACGGTGAGAGGGACCCCCACCCTATGCCACGTTCATGGAAGAAAAAGACGCAGAGCAAAGTTGGTCGTGGCCCCCCCTGTGCTCAGACTGGCCACACAATAGCTTAAGGATTATGTGCAATTTGGAGGGCCACAGTTTAGGGTGGAAACGCTGGAAAACACTCATATATCATTGTTCAAGATCTCTAGGTTCCCTAAGACTGACATCATACGAAGAGAAAACCTTTTAATAGGTTCTCATTAACCGGATGAGTGGCTCAGAGCCCCAGTTCAGTGTCAGAAACCCCAGGGGGCTTTACAAGTTTCATATGTGGGATGACTGTGATTCTGGTTTGGTGCAGAATCTGGGCGTCTGCCTTTTTAAAAGATTTCCAGGTGTTTCCGATGAACAGCCGGGATTTAGAACCGTTGGCCTAAGGGACAAAGTCTGAACTCCACAGCCCGGCTGTCAGAGAAATACGGGTTTGCCCCCAGACCACTCTCTCTCTGTAACTTCCAAAACCCACTCACTGCGGGTTGAACTGTGTGCCCCCAGAAGATGTGTTTGACGTCCTGACCTCAAGTACCTGTGAACCCCACTTCATTGGGAAATAGGGTCTTGGCAGATATAATAATCAAGTTAAAATGAGGTCATACTCCAGTGCGGGGGCAGTCATGGGGGGGGGCGGTCCAATATGGCAGGTGACCCTACAAGAAGAGAAGCAGAGACACCCACACGCAGAGGGAAGGGGGTCACGTGAAGACAGAGCCTGGCAGGAGGCTGCCGGAAGCCAAGGGGCACCTGGGGCCACAGGAAGCTGGGGGAGGATGTGCGGAAGGCTCCTTCCCTGGAGTTTCAGAGAAAGCAAAGCTCTGCTGACACCTTGATCTTGGACTTCCAGCCTACAAACCTGGGAGAGAATAAAGTTCAGTGGTTTAAGCCCAGTCGGGGGGACTCTGGCTACAGCAGCCCCAGGGAATCACACAGTCTCCTTATCTGGTCCTCAAGCCACACACCTGAACTCTTCCTGGCCTGGCGCCTGGGGCCTCCCTGCTTCTGGCCTGCGCTCAGCGCTCTCTCAGCCTCCCTGTCTCCAAGTGTCTGCATCCTGCCAGCCCTCCACATTCCTGCTCAAGTGCGCTCCTCCCCCCAAGCCCCCCACACCCCCCGGCCGGACCCAGCGCCTCCCTGCACAAGCACTCGTGTCCTCGGGGCCCTGGCTTTTGGGGGGTCTCTGCCCCACGGGTGCAGCCGGTCCCCGCTGACACAGGCCCACCCTCCTCACTCCTGTTGAACCGGGAGACGCCTGAGGACCAGCTCTGCGCCCATCCTCGCAGCAGCCAAAGCACCTGGTGCCATGCCGCGCACACACGCAAACGAAAAGAGCTAGAGGAACCATCTTGAGAAGTACGAGCATCAGTTGGACAAGAACGTGGGCGTGTTTTTGTGGCTCCAGAACTCGAAAGGGAAGCAGAGAAGCAGAATGAAGCTCCCCACAACTCGGGGTGTCCGGAAAAAGGCCGGACCCTCCGTGTTTGGAGCCTAACGCAGAAATAGTTGACGTGCGGCCAGCGGCCTCTGGCACTTGGTTTACAAGCTGGAATTGAGAGGCAGAGTTTCGGAAGGACAACATGAGTTCGGGAGACATTCACGTGTGGGTTGTATTGAAAAACACGTTTTCGAGAGGCGGTGACACCAGCCAGAGAGACGTGGTGTTCGTGTTCGTAGCCAAGAAGAGAGAGGAAAAATCCATCAGCAGCCTGGGCAGGCGGGGCCTCCAGTGTTTGGCGGCGGGAAGGATGGAGCAGGACAAGGGGTGTGCGGGGTGGAGAGACCCCAGAAGGAGAGCGCGGCCGGCATGGCTCAGCCCAGCCCTCCACCTGCTGTGCTCCCCCGCAGGGCGGCCCCCCGGAAGCCCCTTCCGTGCTCACCGGGACTGTTCCCGCCCACGTGGGCTCCAGGCCGCCAGGGACTTTGGTAATTTATGTGCTTATTCCCAGCCTCCAGAAGAATGCCTGACAGAATAGCGATCAACAAATTTGTGTGCAGCGAACGCGAGCGTGTTGGCTAATTTTTGGAACAATGCTCAATTATGCGCTGCCGGAGTCTAGGTGTTTTATCATCGAGAAAGACTTCTGCTGGCGACTTAAAGAAACACCATTGAGATCGCGACCCCCTCCCACGTTTTGACCAGAGAGGACATTTAATGCCAATCAGATCCAAACCACTAGTAGCCTCATTCTCACCTTGTCCACTAAATGTTTATTTTATTTTTTGAGGAGGGGGGACAGAGGATGTGAAGCGGGCTCTGTGCTGACAGCAGACGGCCCGAGGCGGGGCTCAACCTCACGAACCGCGAGACCGTGACCTGAGCCGGAGCCCAAGGCTCAACCCAATGAGCCACCCAGACGCCCTGTCTCCTTGTCCATTAATTCCCTCCACAAGGACTGGTTGAGACTGGCTGTGTCCCAGCTGACGTAAGGCGTGCTGGGGACATATGGGCTAAGCAGAAGCAGGCACTTGTGCGTACCTTCGGCAAGCTTCCAGTCTAGTGCCCGGGGAGATTTTTGTAAATAAAAAAGTCCCTTGATAATTACAAATTCTGACATGTGCTATGCAGAAAACGCACAGGGCACTCTAAGGGACATAATTAGCGTGGAGTCCTTTCTGAACAGGTCACATTTAACCGCAGACCTAAAGCAAGGTACGCAGAGGCGTGACACCCACGGACCCGGAGGATGTGCGTGTTGGCCAAGCTCTGCGGCTCATTCCCGGATCTTCAGGAGGTCGTGCCGCTGGCTGAGGCCGGGACTCTGCCCTCTCAGGAGTTTGCTACAAAATCAACTGCAGCCACCTTCTCAGTGTAAAAATAGCATCTTCCTCTGCTTACGGAGTCAGGTTGCTGAGCAACCTGGTTTTTTCCTTTTCCTTTTTGAATCTCCTCGTACACTAATTTTTCATTGGCCCTTTGCGTAGTCTAGAAGGGCTGATTGGTCAGAGCAATGTGGTAAGTCATGCTGGCAAGAGCTAGGGCGACCGTGACGCCACGGGGGAGGGAAGCAGAACCCGTGCAGGCTCGCTGCTGGAGCTGACGACCCAGGCGGAATCTGGGGGCTTCCTGCCCAACCTTATAGGAAAGGCAGAGGCCGAAGGAAACCACAGGGAGGACTTCAAGGACACAAAGGGCATAAGGGTTGCCTTTCTGGTTGTCACTCAAGAGTAAAGACATCTATCTGGCCGATGGGCATCAAGTCTCTCTCTCTCTCTCTCTCTCTCTCTCTCTCTCTCTCTCTCTCTCACACACACACACACACACACACACACACACACTCACTCACCTACCTAACTGGAAAGGACTAGAGACTAAAGGTGAATACCTTTCTTCCAACTCAGAGGGTATTGGATGGTAAGGGAAATAAGGTTATAGGACAAATCAGTGCGAAGATCAGTCTCTCCTTCTCAAACTCCAGTCTTAAGTCCAAACGCCATCACCGGTCCATAAAGCCAAACAAGCAGCTTGCCTTTATTCAGTACACTTTCCATGCATACAGTTGGCTATGGGATAACACAGTGATTATCACATAGAGTAAAATATGTGATATTTCCCGGACTAACCCGAATGTTCACAACAGGATCCGACGAAAGTGCTGAGTAAGTTCATGGCTAAAACCAGACTCGGGCCCTCTCTTACTCGGTAGAGAGGTTCTGTTGCCAGCCACTCTCACCTCGCATGGTCAACCACAGAAGCGGAGAGCCTACGAGGGACGAGATCGAGAGCCTAGAAGCCCAGCATTTTCCACGCTGGCATACATATTGAACTCTCAACCTAATTCTGGATGAGCAGATTTGGATGACTACACAGGGAAACATTCGCCCAAATGGAAGCACCTTCTGCACAGGGCCCGTTTTCAATCGCATCTCCAGCACAGGGCCAAGTAGCCGGCATGACAATGACGTTCCCTAAATACCAGTTGAATGAACCACGCGTGCACAAATGAACAGACGGCCACACCAAGCAGCAAAGGATGGGCTTTCTTTCCTCTGTTATTCTCAACTCTGTTCCAGGCATCTCTTCAAACTCAGTCTGCACTTCGTGTAACGTGTAACAAAGGGCCTCATCTCTCCTCTGCTGTAAGATGACAGTGTGGCACGTCAAGGTGCGCTGGGCCGTTTCGTAGTGGTGGCGGGTGGACGGCAAGGCTGGGGCTGGTGGGGGTAGGAGGCAGGCAGAGCCAGGCCATGCGAGGCCCACAGCTTTGCTGACGAACTTGGACTTTATTCTGTGTGCTCGGGAGCCCCGGGTGTCTCAGTCCCTCGCCGTCTACCCTCCGCCACTACGGAATGGCCTAGTGCTACCTCAGCAGCCCTTCTGATTTGTGCAGCTGTGGTTTTTTTTTATAAGTTTATTTTTTATTTATTTTGAGAGAGAAAGAGGGAGGGGGAGGGGCAGACAGAGAGGGAAAGAGAACCCCAAGCAGGCTGCGCACTGTCAGCACAGCACGAACCGTGAGATCATGAACTGAGCCGAAATCAAGTAGTTTAACCAACTGAGCCACCCAGGCGTCCCTGTGCAGCCGCGTCTTAATTTTCATTGTCTTCTCTGCCTGGAACGCCCTTCTGACATACTCAGCTTTAAGACTCAACTTAGTCTTCCCCCCCTGCCATGCGGCCTCCCCTCTCTTTTCCACGGCACCCTGAGCAGGCCGTCCTACTTAGACCTCATCCAAGGGCACTGCAATAATCCATTTTTATTCCCACGTCTCTACCATATGGTGTGATGTCTGCCCTAGAGAGCAGGCTTTTTTTTTTTTTTTTAATTTTCTTTTTCGCCACCACTAAGCATAGTCCTGTCACATAAAAGTCCAAAATGTTAGCTGATCTGATAGTCGGTGTTGAGGACCGAATATCTAGAGCTTATACTTATACACATGCTCCATTAACTTATACATATGCTCCATTGTCAAAGTTGCTTTCCAAACAGTCTGCCTGTTATCAACAATGGATCGCCTTCTTCTTACATCGTTTATGGGAGCTGTAGGAAGTGGTGATCAATAACTATTTCCGAATTGAATAACATGAAGACAAGTCTTTTTTGGAGCCTGCATGGACTGTATATACAGATTACACTCTGTCTTAGAAGCTCACGGTCTTTCCAGAATCCGTGTTCAAGGAAGCCCACCCATCTTACCACGTGCCCGTCTTTCTGACCACCACCCTGGTTTCTCAGAGAGCCACAAAATGGGCACCGGGATTTGGATCTGCCCCTCGGTGGCTGAGTTTATGCAGTGTTTGGATGGTTTCTGAGAAATGAGCATTTTCCTTTGATTTGTGTTTCTGGCTTCAAAGTCTCAAATTATCAGTTGACTAATCGACTCCCATCTAGACAGAGTGATGGTCTTTGGGATCATATGTATAGACAGCTCACCCTAAAACATTCTCTTCTTCTTCTCCCTGGATGGATGCCTTGTGAACTCCTATGTCCCTTCACAAAACTGGCTCTGGGTCCCCACATCAGAGAGTGGTTATCTGTGACAGAGCTGGCTAGACGACCACCAGGATTTGTGTTCCCCAACCACAGAAAAGGGTTCTAGAAAGTGGCTTTGCCCCCAGGGACGATATTTCCCAGCCTCACTGCATCTAGATGTGGCCTCCTGGCTGCCCCTTGACAGCAGGATACAAGTGAAAAAGCCAGGTGTCACCTCTGGACCAAGACTCACAAGCAGATGTGACTGCCACACACTCGTTCTCCTTCCACAGTCTGGACGCACAGAACACCCGTCTGATGGGCGGCACCTGGGCCCCCGAGTCTCCGAATGGGGGAAATCTGACCGGACCAGAAACACACATCTCATACCGGCACGTGAAGCAGAACTAAACCTCTATTGTATTTGAGCCTCTTTTTTGCGAACTATCTGTTATGGTGACAAGTGTTACTGTCGCTGATACCTTATCCGATGGAGCAGGGAAGACGCACAGGCCATTCTCGACACTGCTTTCCTCGCGTCCTGTATGTAATTCGTTACCAAGTCCCGTTGCCGGACTTCCTAGCACAGCTGAGGCAGGGTGAAGGAGCGAACGGGGTGCGTTCCAGCTCCTGTAGAATTCTATAAGGAACAGTCAGGTAAAGAGCTGGAATTTTTGTTCTCATGCATTGAGAGCCCACTGAAGAATATTGATCAATGGAGTTTCATGTGGTTTCTGTTTTTTTCTTTCAGTTTATTTATTTATTTTGAGGCAGGAGGCAGAGGGAGAGGGAGGGAGAGAATCCCAAGCAGGCCCCACACTGTCAGTGCCAAGCCTGATGCGGGGCTCGAACTCATGAGCCACAAGATCACGACCTGAGCCGAAATCAAGAGTCAGACGCTTAACCGACTGAGCCACCCAGGCGGCCCACGTGGCTTCCATTTTTAAAAAAATTGTCTCTGCTCTGACCACACTGCAGGAAGACAAGGAGACAGACACCAGGAGGAAAGCTGATTTGAAGTAGAAGGTGAGCAGGCTGGCAGGCGTGGAGACAGAGAGCAGATTGATTTTGAGAGTAAAGGCAACAGCATTTCTTTAAGGTTTGGATGCCATTGGTATAGAAGGGAGAGAGATCAGAGGCGATGGCCAGTTTGGGTCAGAGGTCAGTGCACAAAACTGGAGAGCAAAAAGCAATTAGAGGCCAAAGCAGGAGTTTTCCTTTGGACGTAGGATGTTTGAGATTTCAACGAGACATCGGTGTTGGAGAGGTCCAGAAAACTGCTGTATACCACAGTCTGGTGCTCACTGATAATACGAAAGGCAGAGGTCAAACTCTGGAAATCACTTTTGTAGAGACGGTATTTAAAACCATTATCTTGGATGAGATCGCCTGGGGAGAAAGTGCGGCCGCAGACGAGGGCTGGGTTCCCCAACGCGGAGCAAACAGAGAGGCTGGATGGAGAACACTAGGAAAGAGGGGCAAACAGGAGGGGAGATGTCACAGGGCCCAAAAGAAGGGGACTTTTCAAGGAGGAGGAAGTGAGCACTATGCTGAGCTGCTGTTGAGGAATTGAGAAGAGAAGTGACCCCTGGGTCTGGAAGACAGAGACACTAGGGAGCTTTCGCTGGGTGTAGAGACAGAAGGCCGTGGACAGAATCTGAGGCTGAGGATGCAGGGATGGAGATGTCTGCTTCCCAGGGGAGCAGAGAAGCAGGGCAGCTACTGGAGAGGATTGCGGGATTTCGGAGGGTCGTTTTGTTAAAGACGAAAAACACAAGAGCAATGCTTCATGTGGAGGCAAATGATCAAGTACAGAAGACAACTGGTGGCACAGGAGAAAGTAACTGTGAGACAAAATCCTTGACCCAAGAGAAGGGACAGGCTCCTGAACCCCAGTGGAGGGGCAGGGGGATCTCCTCTGTCGTAACAGAAGAGGACGGAGGGCCCCCTCTGGGTATGGATCGTGCAAGTTGGCAAAAAGGCCAGGAAGTCTCTGTGATGAATTCTGTTCTATTACTGCAATAATCAACAAGGGGAGGTCGTTGGCCAAGAGTAAGGAAAACGTCCAGAATTAACCGGTAATCGAAACAAATACCTAATTCTTTAAACTACAACATATAACGATTTACTTTTTCAAAATAAAATCCCACTCAGAATTTTCCCCATTTACAGTACGATTTTAGCCCCCGATTCCCGGAGAATCTCTTTAGGGCACCGCTCCCAGGTTTCAAGTTTCCTTGGATGGCAAGGGCCTCCCGGGTGGGAATTAGGGTTCCGGGCAAAGCCGCCACTCTATCTCCATAAAAAGCCTTGTCCTGACAGTTCCGTGGAACATTGACACGATGGAACACACACTCTCAGAGTTGGCTCAGTCCAACCTGGAAGCCGCGGAAGGAGCCGCATCCGTTCGGGGGAAGCTGAATGTCGCCGCCGGTCCAACAGCGCCGGTCCGAAAGCCTGGTCTTTGCAGGACACGCGGTCCCTGGGCCCTCCGGTGAGGGCAGTGCCAGAGAGAGAAAGGAAGGGCGTGGGGAAGACGCCTTTCAGTGATTCCAGAGTTTGAATTATCCTGCCAGTAGGTCTTGAGTTGACGATGGGCGAGAGCCGGGTGGGAAATTTTCCAAAGCCACGTCAGCTGCTGCCCGTGAGACATGGACAGCTTCAGGCAAATGGGCAACGCGAGAGAAAATGGGTCCCTGGCTGTGTGTATTATGGCTGCAGGATAAAAGGCAACCGAAGCAACGGCCTGATGCTTTACAGAGGGTGTGGGAGCCACATTCAAAAGACGCTTCTAGCCGGCCACCTCCTTGCTCCCGGGGGAAACTGGTACAGGCTGGCCCACGAGGCCACAGACTGCTTTCCTGGGCTCACACAAGGCTCGGAAGGTGCGGGCATCAGCCCCGGGAGCTGTGTGGCTCCCCTGCTAATGCGAAGACCTCGCCTGGGAAGGACGGCAAAGCCCAAGACTGCCCACCGGCCTGGCCGGTAAGCCACCCAGGGTTAATGGGAAGGGGCCAAGCGGGGACCTGGAGCTGCCCACCCCCCACCACCATGGCACCTGTGAGAGAGACGTCCCGATGCTCTCGAAAGTGCTAGTGGGCAGAGGCCCTCCTCCTCAGGGGTGTCCCCTCCCTCTGCCCCCTACTCGGTGTGCCCCCTCCCCCGGCCAGCCCTGGAGGTCTGCCCTGCCCTGCCCCAGGGGAACAATCCAGAAGGGATGGCTTCTCCAGATCTCCTCTCAGCCCCGGGGTTTGTCCCAAGGGTCCCCCCACTGTGACTGCTCTTGGCATCCCTCGGGCTCACGCCTGGGGACCCCACGTGGGAAGGATGCAGGATGAAGAGTCAGGACCGCTAAATCTGCACATTCTAGCAACTGTGGTCACCTGGGGCGGATTCGAATATGGGGTTCTAGACACAGAGGAGGGGGACGGAGACCTTGCCGTGATTATCGTCTCCCCGTCGATCATAGTAACCCAACTGAGCGGGCGGAGCCCGGAGCCAGACGGCCCGCCCTTCCCGGCAGCGCCCTGCGCACGCGCAGTCTGAACTTGGCCGGGTAGTTCAACGTTTGGGGTCTCCCTTCCGGCAAAGCGGGCCCGAGACCCCCAGGGCTGTCTTCACAGCTGGCTGTGAGGGGCAGAGGCCTTCCCGCGGTGCCCGGCGCATGGGAAGCGCCCAGAAAGTAGGCGGTTAGAGCACAATAACGGTGAAGAGAACTATGGCTCTGCCCCTGCCTCTCCGGAATAACGGCTTCAATCCAACCTGCCTGGTCCAGCAGCACGACCCCGGGAGGCCCCTCGTGCCTGCGCTGCGTGACCTCAGGCCTGTCATTATGGCTCCCCCGGTGATCCCCCCTCTGGTCATCTTGCCTCCTCCGTGTCACCTGCCTCCTCCGTGTCTCCTCCGTGTCACCTGCCTCTTCCATGTCACCTGCTGCCTCCTTGTCACCTGCCTCCTCCGTGTCACCTGCCTCCTCCGTGTCTCCTCCGTGTCACCTGC
>NW_024412429.1:3416110-3429092 GCF_014898765.1 Herpailurus yagouaroundi | reverse complement strand
CTCCTCCGTGTCACCTGCCTCCTCCGTGTCTCCTCCGTGTCATCTGCCTCCTCCGTGTCACCTGCCTCCTCCGTGTCTCCTCTGTGTCACCTGCCTCCTCTGTGTCTCCTCCGTGTCACCGCCTCCTGGCCACATCCCCACTCACTCTCCACACCACCCACCGCCTGCTCCTGGTTGGTTGTCCCAGACATGTCAGGGCTTCACTCCAGTCCCTGAAGTCCAGCCTGCTGTAGTCACCATGACCATTGCCCGCACCCCCTTTCACTCGCCCCCGTGTCACCTCTGCCCTACTCCCTGCTTCTCCCTTGGCCTTGCCTCGAGGCCATCCTGTGACCCTCCTTCTCCACCACACTGTCCCCACGGCTCCCCCGCCGGCCCTCTGGCTTCCTGTGCCCTCCACGCTCTCCCCTCCCACCCCTCCTTTGCAAGGCTGCACGCCGGAGACGGGCAGTGGCACCCGGCGGCCAGCAGCGGTGAGCGGGGCTCAGCACGTTGCCTGCATGCCCGGTCAGGGTCGCGTACCCCCCTGCCACGTCTCCTCTGTGTGCTCCCCCTTTTCCCAATCTCCTTCCTGCTGCCCCCCCCCCCCGACCTTCAGACGGGGGGGGGGGCGCCTCCCAGCCTCTTTCCTTTCCTGTATACACCCCCTCCCCATCCCATGACATCAAACAACAGTACAGGTGACCCTACGCCATATTTCAGGCCGAGCCACAGACACAGACATCCCCCTGCAGGCCCTGCTGTGTTCACCTGCTCCCCAAAATCCCTTCTCCAGGCTTCCTGTCCCCGGGAACCCTTTCTCCTCGCTGCTCAGGACTTTGATCTTGGAGTCCTCTGACGCATGCCTCTCTCACACCCCTTGCAGCCCCCGGCACATCCTGCTGCCTTTAGCTTTTCGTAGACCCAGCATCCAACCCCTTCTCCTGCATCTACAGTGCTCTGATGGAAGCCCCACCCTTCACATGGATGGCCCCAAGAGGTCCCCTGCTTTGGGCCCTTGTCACTGTGCTGTCCCGCGGCACAGCAAGCAGGGTGAAAACGCATTCTGCTCAAACCCTGACCGGCTTCCCACTTTGCTCTGTATCAAGCCCAGGGTCTTAGGACGGCCCCGCAGGCCCCCAGGCTCCTGTGCGACGACACTGCCTTCACTCACCTGTCCTTCTCCCTGCCATGTTCCTCAATGGGGTGTCACAGGGCTTGCTCCTGTGTGGCCCGACTCTGGACACTTGTCCGCACCCCCCTTCCTTCCGCACCCTTTCCCTGCCTTATTTTTTCTTAGCATTTCCCACTGCTTTAAAAATGTATTTTTCTGGCTTATTTTCTCTTTTCTCCACTATAGTTCAAGCCCCGGGCAGGGGTTTTACTCTAGTGTTTTCTTCGCTCTGTCCTCAATGTCTTCAGGGGAGTCTGGCATGAATTAGATGCTCAACCAAGACATGCCGAGTGAATGATGAGATGTGATAAGACAGAACCATCCTCTCTTGGACTGGGGGGCGTGGAGACACAGCCAGTGTGGCGGCAGGGGAGGCTCTGGAAAGTGCGGAAGCCTCGGTGCGCAGGACGCTGGCGACCAGGCTGGTGAGCTGGCCGAGCTGGCCGAGCTGACCGGAGGCGCAGGAAGCCGGAACCGGGGCGCGCTGAGCCGCAGGGCAAGTTTACATTCAGATCTCCCCGACGAACAGATGGAAACGTTTTGATTGCTCATCAGATAGTCAAACTGCGTCTAAACAAAGTGCTGACAAATTTGCTAAGTGCAGTGCTTTCTGTTCAGAAGAGTCACAAGGCATCTGACACACACAGTGTGCGCCAGCTTAGACGCAATACTGCCACTGTAAAAACTATATTTGAAAGTTTCTTTTAATAACATCTTGAGGGTGGGTTGTGGGTTTTTGTTTTTTTGTTTCTTTTTTTTTTTTTTTTTTTTTGGAAGTCTAATTTGGTTCTGCAAAGGGGATGAAGCTTTGGTTCCTAGCACAATGAATTTGCTTCCTCAATTTCTTTGTTCCCTTATACTAGAGGATCCTATAACGGCACTGGAACTAAAGACTGTAAAAAAAAAAAAAAATCTTTTCTAAATGATGTGAATAAAATCTAACACAAATTAGTTTAAAGCCACAGAGAAAAAGTGCAGGTTTTGGAATCAGAGCTGGATTTGAATTGCTGACCAGTCACCGTCGCTATTCTGAGCCTTGGTTTCACCATCTGAAAAATGGGAACCTTGTAGGGCTTTGGATTAGAACGGCTGTAATTATAGTAGCTATAAGGGCACTCAGCACATAGTTCAAGCTCCAAAGTGACTAACAATCTATGTCTTTTCAGTTAAAAAAAAAGACGACAGCAAAACGGACCAATCGTGACATTATGAAAGCACTGTTTAGAATCACGGTGCTTTTCGAGCTCAATCTTACAACTTCTAACAACCCATTATGTTATGTATGGCATCTACATAAGCCATCAACAAACCTTCCCCCAAAACTGTGCTTTTGGTGAAAAACCCATCAGTGTTTTTGGTGAAAACACACCTACCTCTTGATGGAGAACAAAAAATATATCTGCCCTGTTCCCTGAACACTTTCAGGAGAGCACAGCTCCCAACATGACATCCGAAGACCCGGTCACACAACTCCATCCGTTTCTTAGCACTCCATACTGAAATTTTTTTTTTCCTAAAAAGAACTTTAAAACCAAAGAATTCCCCGAAATAAATGATCTTGTTCTATAGACAGGGACTCGATGGCCAACTCCCATCTGGTCGTAGAGACAAGATGCGCCATGGTCACCAGGCTTCTAATCCCTTACTGTCAGTGACCCTATGGCCGGGTAAAAACCAGACAGATGAACCTTGGAAAAGCGAGACGCAAGCCACTAGCACCCTTTTGAATGAGGCCTTTTCACCTTCAGTCCCCTGACATGTGTGTTTCTGTATCACAGTCGTTCCGCATATGTGGCTCACCCCCTGGGTGCCGAACACGGTCACTGGGTCCGGGACACTCGTCTCACCCTCCACAATCTACACAACCCAGAAGGGACGACATACCCGGAGAACGCGTAACACCAGACGGGCATGGTGACTGTGATGTGAGCGGGATAAGGCCGGTGCTTGGAGAGCCTGGGAGGGGAGAGCTCATTCTCAAGGGGCCGTGACAGGGGCCTTCGAGGGACAAGGCGGTGCATGTTTTCTCTCTGGGGGGAGGGGCATGTCCTTATACTTGCAAATGGTTCACCACTGCATCTTCCGGTGGGTGGGAAGATTCTAGATAGACGCTACTGTAGAGGATCTACAGTCGATCCTCATTAGTCACGGATTCCACACTCGTGAATTTGCCTACTTGCTAAAATTTATTTGTAAACCTCGAATCAGCACTTGCAACTGTTTCTGCTCGTTTCCCAACATGTGCAGAGAAACGAAAACTTTGAGCTTCTTTATGGACGTGTCCCCAAGGAGGCCGAATGGGGCAACGCTTTGCCTTCTTGTTTGAGCTCTCATACCGTAAACAAGAGTCCTGATGTGGACTACTTAGTGCCACATTCTCTACATTTTTAGGCTGTATGTGTGGGGTGTGCTGGAGCGCTCGCTGTCTAGCGCCTTATAGAGAAAATACATGTGTTAGATAAGCTTTGTTCAGGCATGAGCTAACTTGCCATTGGCCATGAGTTCAATGTTACTGAATCAACACTATATAGTCAGTAAGGTGTTTTGGTGGCACCTGGGGGGCTCAGTTGGTTAAGCGTCTGACTTCAGCTCAGGTCACGATCTTGCAGTTCAAGGGTTCGAGCCCCGCGTCAGGCTCTGTGCTGACAGCTTCGGATTCTGTGTCTCCCCCTCTCTCTGCTGCTCCCCTGCTCATGCTCTGTCTCTGTCTCTCTCAAAAATAAAATAAACATTAAAATGTTTTTAAGAAGTAAGGTGTTTTTAATCAGAAACACACATAAAATAAGGTTTTACATTTATCAGCGGACAAAACTGTGAAGAGAGGTTTGCGGGAAACTAACCCTGTATTTCTGCTAGGAGCCATGGCCCAGCGTTTGCCAGTTTGGTGTTTGTGTGACTTTATGTATGTTTACAAATGTATGTATTGACATTCACACACATATATGTGCGACTATGTCAGCATGCGGGGGGGATATGACATAGGGCTGAGGTCATGGTTTCAGGAGACAACGCTGTCCTGATTCAATATCACTTATAGTGTGAAACCAACATTCTCAGGAGATGGAAAATGTGAGGGCAGAGAAACACATTAAGAGTCTGTGCATAAAACGCTCGTCCGTGGCCAAAGTTCAACACAAGACTCCAACGAGACGTGACATGTGAGATGTCTGTGCTCTTCATCTTGTGAGGAGATTTTGTATCTTTCTTATAACAACTCCGACTTCACTAGGCCCATGAGAGTCTCGCACACGAGGGCTTCCTTCAGTGCAGCTAGATGGTAATACTTCTCCAAGAAATGTCAATATTCTAAATGTTTTCAGTTTCACAAATGTGTCTCCAAATAGTTTGTATTAGTAAACTTTAAGTGCTAACTTTTTAAACAAACCCACCCTCTGTGTACACGCCCCTATTGGCTTGCTGTACAGAAAAAGGAGGCTTTTCCAACTGTCAACATTTTGAAGCACAGTTATCAGACAGATCTGAGGTTCCCATAGCAACATGTTCCATCGCCTAGGTGATAGCGATCTTACGACGTCATCAGTGAGCTACACTAACTCGGAAAACAAGCGGACGTTTCCTCCTGGGTGTCCCCACATCTCTATCTGCCTCCGAGGCTTAGAGGGCAGACGTCCCGGGCCCAGCGTCATGGGAGAGTCTTCAGGCCATTTCATAAACTGAATTTCAGGATTTCGCTGCTACGGCATCTTTCATTCTCAAGGGGTTCGCAGCACTCACCAAGTTGTCCCTGCAGATTTCTCCCGGCTGCAGAACACAGGTCAAAACGGAGACGCGGCAGCTCGGGGGGAAATGGGCAACAGCTGTGCACAGGCATAGAGGGAGGGGGCGAAATGGAAAGTGTCCGGTGATATCGCCAACGCAGGCGGCAGGAGCCACTCTGGAAAAAGGCGAGGAGAGGCAGGAGCCACATGACACGCTCTCCCCCTCAAGCCACGGGACAGCCCACATGTAGAGAGGCACACCCACCTCTGTTCCATTCTGTCACTATCTCCAGTGTGCGAGCTCGTGGGGGAAGGTATCAGAGACGGGACAAACGGGCAGAAGCGAGTTATGTGAGTGTCGGCTGTCTTGACGTACATCGAAGACCTAAAGTTTGGCCTTGGGAAGGGGGTTCCGTGCTGCTCTCTGCTGTATCGCAGTGATGGTTTGTTTGAAGGCAGATGTGGTTCAGGATGTGTCGAGAGCAAAAGCGAAATGAGAGAATGGAACGTCACTCAACTGGTCTCCAGGCACGGAAGCACTCTCCTAATGCCTATTTTGCTTCCAAAATAATTAAATATCATTTAGGCGCTTGGTAATTAACCCAAAGGGGGCTTTTAACAAACAGCATGGAGTTCTAACTTCAAAATGCACAATTACAGAGTGTGTCCAAAACCAATTTCCTTTTGCAACAGGAAAATATGTCATCTAACTGCCTGTTAGAAGTGCTTGTATTCAGCTAGAAGCTCGGATGGAAGCCTGGCCAATCCGGTGCCCAAATACAGGTACATGCTGAGGCTGAAGGAGAGGACAAAACAGGGCCTCTCTTCCCACACTGTAATAATTTTTTAAAAAATTAACCAGCAGCTTTAAAAATTATATAATAATAAAAGGAGAAATAATTTGAGAATAAGACAAGAAAATACAATGAAATCCCAAAATTTGATTCAGACCATACATTCCATGAGAAGGCTAGAATGCATAGGGAGAAATCCCAGAGGGTCGGGGCGCCTGAGTGGCTCAGTGGTTAAGTGTCTGACTTTGGCTCAGGTCATGATCTCACGGTTCGTGGGTTTGACCTCCGTGTCGGGCTCTGTGCTTACAGCCAGGGAGTATGCAGCCTGCTTCGGATTCTGTGTCTCCCTCTCTCTCTGCCCCTCCCCATGCATTCTCTCTCTCTCTCTCTCTCTCTCTCTCTCTCAAAAATGGATAAACATTAAAAAAAAAATTTAATAAAAAATAAAAAAAGAGATCCCAGAGGGCTGAGGTCAGAGGGGGGCCTTTCCACACCTGCCATCACTTGTCACAGTTCAGCCCACGTTTTCTCTACACCGGAGAAGCAGCCGCACAATAGGACGGGGAAGAACCGCCTAGTTCAGAGCCTCCTTTCTCTTCCCAGCTTTCTGATTCGGGTGACCTGGCCGGCCCTACAAGCTGCTGTGCATAAACACCCGCTGTGGCATTGGAACCGTGGTCTGATGAGCTCTCCCCTTCGCTTTCCTAAAAGCTAAGATGACCGCTCCCAGCCTAGATCATAGCCATGTGCATACTTCAAAGCTTCTTCCGCTTTCCCGTTCCTTTCAACACACCCCTCAGTGTGCTCAAACACGGGGGTGCAAAGACAGGTGCATCACTGCTATTTTGATGATCACTCTTTTTAAATCCTATTTTTGGTCGGCCTTCTGAAACAAATCAAGGCCTGAGATAACCCTGGCATTAAAATATGTGAATCCACCAGAGAAAGGTATTTTGATACAAAGGTATTCCTAAAAATGCTTAATCCAGCCCTATCGTTAGGTCCGCACGTCGGTCTTTAAATTAAGATGCAAACAGCAACAATCCATGAGTAATGACTTTTGCATGAGGTGGCTATGCTGACATTGCCATGGAAATATTAATTTCAGAATGTGTAATGATTCCGCTTTAAATATGCTACGCGAAACTGTCGTCAGCCATTGTTGGACCTAATGCCAGTTCTGAATTTGCGGTCCGATGACGCAAACATGTTTCTGTGAGATCGGCCTGTATCAAAAAGCTAAGACGTCTGTCAGCGTCCTGAGACTCGTGACCTAATTCCAAGTTTAGGAATTTGATTTCCACATGTTCTTTTCCGCCCAAACTGGGTCAGTGAGTACTCAGATTCAAACCAGGAACGTAAGGTCGAGCCTTATTGCCGGCTACAGCTGACATGACCACACAAGCAGCCCAAGCTAATGACAAAGGAGAAAAGAAAACACGCCTTTCCTTCCACCACCTGTCTGTCCCCCTCATGCCAGATTCACAGGCATATACCGGACTTTTGGGTACAGCAAGTGTCCTGTTGCAAGGCTCTGAGTTAAGAGACGGTAAAAACAAAACAAAAAACTGACTTCTTTTGGTCTTCAGCAATTACCAACATTTCTGCCTGTTTTGTAGCTGTCAAACAACTGGAATTTTCACTCGCTCTGTGGGATGTGGACCAACCATGCTGTCATTATAGTACATTAAAACACGAATGTCCTGTTGTTTTTTTTTAATTTTTTTTTTTTTTTTTTTTTTGAGACAGAGAGAGACAGAGCATGAGCAGCGGAGAGGCAGAGACAGAGGGAGACAGAATCTGAAGCAGGCTCCAGGCTCTGAGCTGTCAGCACAGAGCCCGACGTGGGGTTAGAACCCACAAACCGTGAGATCGTGACCTGAGCCAAAGTTGGACACTTAACCAACTGAGCCACCCAGGCGCCCCACGAATGTCCTCTGTTAAACGACACTGCCCAGTTCTGTCTCTACCACATGGGGGATCTTCAAACAGTCACCTCTCGTTCAAGTTATGTGTTGGTGGGATATTCTCAGTTACAGGCAACAGAAGATCTGGTGAAAAAGAGTTCAAAAAGCTGGGATTTGGTATTTCACATAAGAAGCCTGGGGGCTGGGTGGTTCCAAGGTCGGTAACTCAACAGCTCACAGCTCAATCAGGGTCCCTGGTTGGCTTTGCTGAAATGCCTTTGGATTTCCTCCATGGTTTCAAGACAGTGACACTAAGTCCCAGCACTGCGCTCAGCCCATGAAGGAAAAGGGTCATGCTCACACCCCAAATATGCATTTTTTCCCAGCAGCTGTCTCCTGACTCAGAGCCTGGGGCTGGGGTGCGGGGCACATGCTGGGCTATCGCTAACCCACCACAGGCTTAGATCCGTCCCAGGACACATGGAGGTGAAGACAAGGGCACAGCTGGGATCCTGCCAGCAACACAGAAGCACAGAGAAAGACTGGCTGTGAACGTGCCTGCCAATCCCACACAAAGGAGATGGTGAGTGTCCCAAGTCAGGTCAGGCAGATCAAGGAATAAGGGCTTGGCCTCCACAAGAGTACATCTATGAGCCATACAAAGGGTAGATCAACTAAAGAAAAGAAACAGAGAAGAGCCAGAAAGATGTTCTTTCGGCGGGGCACGTAGGGAGCTGGAGCAGGGCAAGTGCAGGTGCAGCCAGTGCCCCCAGCAAGCCTCCCTCCTTCCCAGGCCTTGCTGCCATCAGACCCCCCCAAACCACCTTCAGAACCCCCCACACCGCCATCAGACCCACACACCACCATCAGATCCCCACACACCGCCATCAGACCCCCCATACTGCCATCACGCCCCCCCACACCGCCATCAGACCCCCGCACACCGCCATCAGACCCCACACACCACCATCAGACCCCCACACACTGCCATCAGACTCCCAACACCACCATCAGACCCCCCATAATGCCATCACACCCCCCACACCGCCATCAGACCCCCGCACACCGCCATCAGACCCCACACACCGCCATCAGATCCCACACACCACCATCAGACCCCCACACACCACCATCAGACCCCCCCACGCCGCCATCAGACCCCCACACACTGCCATCAGACTCCCCACACCGCCAGCAGACCCCCCCACACCACCATCAGACCCCCCCACACCGCCATCAGACCCCCCCACACTGCCATCAGACCCCCACACACCGCCATCAGACCCCCCACACTGCCATCAGACCCCCACACACCGCCACCAGACCCCCACACACCGCCATCAGACCCCCACACACTGCCATCAGATCCCCTACACCACCATTAGACCCTCACACACTGTCATCAGACCCCCCACACCATTAGATCCCCCCACACTGCCATCAGACCCCCCACACCACCATCAGACCCACCACACTGCCATCAGATCCCCTATACCACCATTAGACCCTCACACACCATCATCAGACCCCCACATCATTAGATCCCCCCACACCGCCATCAGACCCCCCATACTGCCATCAGACCCCCCACACTGCCATCAGACCCCCCACACTGCCATCAGACCCCCTATACTGCCATCAGACCCTCCACACCACCATCAGACCCACACACACTGCCATCAGACCCCACACACCACCATCAGACCCCACACACTGCCATCAGACCCCCCACACCACCATCAGACTCCCACACACTGCCATCAGACCCCCCACACCGCCATTAGACCCCCCCACACCACCATCAGGCACCCCCTGCCCCACCCCCTGGCAGTGCTCCAGCCCTTAGCTTTGCTCCAGCCTCAGGATCCCAAGACCCGACGTCCACGTGTGCACTGGGGTTTGTGATTTCATGATGTCGGTTCCATCCAGCCGTCCCTTTTGACTTGTATTTCTTCCCACCTGCTCCTGAGAGAGAGACCAGGCCTCTGATGCCTCTTGGTGTCACACCTCTTTCTCCTCATCCCCCAGACATTGCTCAGTAAGTACAGGAAGCCCACAGGAATTAATTCACTTATACTTCAAAAGGGGAAATAATTGTGCAATCCAACAACACCAGGGTGGTACAGGACAATACAGAGTGAACATTCAAACGCCACATATTAGAAGCTGTGGGCATTTTTTAACCACAGTGGTCTCATCATGTATAGAATTCTCTGGAAGGTGGGCTCAAACATGGATGTACTGTTTTTAGTGGTCTTTTTTTTCCAGGGCAGTTTTAGGTTCTGACAAAATCAAGCAGAATGTATTTAAATAAATAATTTTTTAATAAATAAATAATGTATTAATTAATGTATAAATTAATATATTAAATAAATAAAAATATTTTTTCATGTTTATTTATTTTTGAGAGAGAGAGTGTATGAGCAGCAGAGGGTCAGAGAGAGAGGGAGACACAGAATCCGAAGCAGGCTCTGGGCTCCAAGCCGTCAGCACAGAGCCTGACACAGGGTTCAAACTCACGAGCCATGAGATCATGACCTGAGCCAAACTTGGACGCTTAACTGACTCAACCACGCATGCGCCCCTTAGTTTGTATTTTTAAAACAAATTTACTATGGTGTCAGATATTAGAACATTTCCTACAAACACGCCTATCCGCAACCATTTCTCTGCATCTGAAGCCTGGCCTGCAGGGGGAGCCAGTGAGGGCACCTTGGAAATTAATGACACTGATGAGTGACAGAGTCTCACATTCTCTGTCCGATGTGTTTGCAACCTTGTGCTCAGTTACAGAGAGCTGTTTTCTTTTTTTTTTTTTTTCCCCAACGTTTATTTATTTTTGGGACAGAGAGAGACAGAGCATGAACGGGGGAGGGGCAGAGAGAGACGGAGACACAGAATCGGAAACAGGCTCCAGGCTCTGAGCCATCAGCCCAGAGCCCGACGCGGGGCTCGAACTCACGGACCGCGAGATCGTGACCTGGCTGAAGTCGGACGCTTAACCGACTGCGCCACCCAGGCGACCCAGAGAGCTGTTTTCAATGACATGGCAGAAAATCTGCTCCTACCAAACGCAAAGTGTGGACGCAAATCATATACTTCGGGGAAGCGCTTTGTTTGTACCCACGGCAGTGGCAAATGGCCAAGGTTCACAAAACTCTATCCTTGAAAAAAACACGGATCTCTCTGAATGGACCAGCTTCTTTAGACAGGAAACAGAGACCCAGAGCCTCGTCATTGCCTCCCGGGATGGGACCGCACACACCGTGCCCTGGGACAGGGCAGCCCGTGCAGACGTACTAGGCCCCACACTGGGACACGGGACGTGAAGACACCGTAGGTGACAGATGGCACAACTGCGAAGGCATTGCCCGGGCCTACACCCTCCTAGAATGGCCTGGCCTATTCATGTTGTTGAGAGTGAGCGCCTCGTCATTCTACAGACTCGGTTTCTTCTGTCACCATGGTCTTTCTGTTCTGCAGCCGGGGGTCGGCAAACTTCTGCAAGTGCCAGATCATAGTTTAGGCTTTGGGGGTCACGTTGTGATCTCTGTGATCCTCTGTCCTCTGTCCTCATCCCCGCCCTTCTTCCCCTCCTCCTCTTTTACAACCCTTTGAGAAACCATTCTGTTGACCGCCCGTACAGAAACAGGCCCCGGGTTGACTGGCCTGCCATCTACGGTTGGCCAACCCAGGCAAACCACCTTGAGCTATCTTGACAAGCCTACTTCAGAACAATAATCATTTCGTGGTCCTTCAATCCTATCCATTCAACATTCCTTGAACTTTATTGTGCAGAGGAGCGCAATATAATGTTCTGGTAAAAGTCCAGCCAGGCCAGAAACCTCGCTGTTGGTGGCTTTCAGAAACCACATGGCAATGAGGTTACTCCCCTGGTGATGCACTCTCTACATGCCTCAGAGTCTCCGATGTCTTTATAGGTTTGGCTTGTGTCATTACACATCATTAGCCTCTCTTCAATCGCCATACAAAATGGCACTCATCTAAAGTGGTCGGCCGCTACTGTCCACTCTCTGCCCGTCTGGTGAACCGTTTTCGGGATGCAATCACACTCGTGTGGATGCATGTCGTCTGTGGTGGCTTTCTTACCGCAGTTGCAGAGCTGAGTGGTTGCAATAGAGACCATGTGGCCCACAAAGCCTGAAATATTTACTGCTAGCCCTTTACAGGAAGAGTTTCCTGACCCCCGCTCTAAAGTACAAAGCAGGATCAAAGCTATTTCTTTATGTATTTTCTACTTAGTTACCTACCTGTCCTCCTGCACACACGCTCACACTCATTCTTTCCATCAAAAATTCTCACTGACAGTCTTCTGTGTACAGGACATTGTTAGTCTGGAGGGAGGACGAGTTACAGAAAAAGAACCCCTACCTTTACGAACAAGGCCCTTGGTCTTCCGATCCTGGTATAATTGTATTGAGCAACTATCAAAATGCGTATCCTTCCATGGTTGGGTTCTCAGGTGTGTATGTGTGTGCGTGCACACACACACACACACACACACACACACACACACACACACCTGCTTGCCACAGACTCTAGAACAAAGATCAAAGTCAGCAACGGGTACAATCAACTTTGTTTATATTTTAAAGTTGGTAAGAAATTGTTTTTGATGTTTCCATGCTTTCTTTCTGTGCTCATAACTACTCATGAATAGTTTCCCGTCTCACTATGTCTATCGTCATCTGAAACGTTTTTATTTGTATATTTGTTAATTTACTTGTTCTACACAGGATAATATACCAGAATATATCCCATGGGTCAAGGATTTTTATCTTACACCCCCACAGCCCCATCATTTGAGACCACAGTCAGTGCTCAGTTAATATTAAATACATACATTCTCAAGACACCAAGAGCCCCTTCTCCAACCTCTACGTGATCAAAATCTTCTTTGAGAAGGGAGAAGGGAACTTACACACTCACAGAATAATCTGAAGGTGGACTTTGTTGTTGCTCCTGGCCTTGAGTGCAGGTCTGTGCCTTCTGATACGTGCTGTCAGGCCCTACCAACCAAGTCTCGGGGATAGAAAAGCCAAGTGCGGGCCTGCTGGCTCTGAGGTGTGCCGTACGGACGGCCATCTCTCCACGAGAATGACTCCGGGTCACAGATTTCCTCTGTTAGTGTTCCCCAGCTCCTGCTCACACGGGTTGTCACTATCCTGGAATGTCTCCAACAGCTAAGAGGTAAGAGCCAAGGTAAGTGGATCTCAGGTGCAGATAGAGGGATAGGAACAGACTTAAACTTGAAGGCGTTTAGTCCTACATGGTCAGATTAGAAAGCACAAAAAGAACAACCTGGGGGCGCCTGGGTGGCGCAGTCGGTTAAGCGTCCGACTTCAGCCAGGTCACGATCTCGCGGTCTGTGAGTTCGAGCCCCGCGTC
>NW_024412429.1:3403172-3416010 GCF_014898765.1 Herpailurus yagouaroundi | reverse complement strand
GGAGCCTGTTTCCGATTCTGTGTCTCCCTCTCTCTCTGCCCCTTCCCTGTTCATGCTCTGTCTCTCTCTGTCCCAAAAATAAATAAACGTTGAAAAAAAAATTAAAAAAAAAAAAAAAAGAACAACCTGTTGTTGGTGGTGATTTATTTATCCAGCAAACACATCACAAAGGTATTCTGTTGGTCTGGGGGTGGAATTCAAGAGGCCTTATTTTGCCAATTTATGGCCGTCTTTTCTCATTTTTCTTTCATTTATATTATTAAGGAGGATCATATACATTGAACACATAGGATACAGCAGGGAACCGAAATGACAATGATTGCTGCCTTCAGGGAACTGAATATTCTAGAAGCTGAAGATGAAGTCAAATAATAAGAACAACACAATAAACTTAAAAATCACTGGGTATAGAAGCGCTTGGGTGGCTCAGTCCCTTGAGTGTTCGACTCTTGATTTTGGCTCAAGTCATGATCTCATAGTAGTGACATCAAGCCTCACACTGGGCTCTGCACTGAGCATGAAGCCTGACTGGGACTCTCTCTCTCTCTCTTCCCCTTCCCCTTCCACTTCTCCTTCTCTCTCTCTCTCTCTCTCCCTAAGATAATAATAAAAAAATCACTCCGTATATTAGAAGGTGATAATGCTTTGGATAAAAGAATAGGATAAGGAAGAACAGGAAGAGGAATTTGGGGGGCACGAGTTGAAATCTGAATAGTGCTCTAGTTTAAATCGTGTGATAGTTCTCGTTAAGAAAGATCACACTTGAGCCCAGGTTTTGAAGAGGTGAGGGAATGATACATGGAGACTCCCGGGGAAAGGGTATTTCAGGCAAAGGGAATACCCAGTGTAACGTCCCTAAGACAAGGGAGGCCTTGCTGTGCTCACAGAACAGCAGGGAGACCAGTTGGCCACAGCAGAGTGAACCAAGGGGTGAGCAGTAGGAGCTACTTCAGGGAGGCAGGGGCAGGCCACGAGGGGCCATGTTGGCCCTTTGAAGGACTTTAGCTTTCACTCTCGGTGAAGTAGGGAGGATCGACAAACGTTGAGCTGAGAAGCAAGATACGACTTACATTGTAACAGGCCTGCTCTTGCCATCGTGTTGAGACTGGACTACAGGGGAGCAAGAGTAGAGGCAGGGAGACCAGTGCAGGATGGCGGTGGCTGGGTCACGGTAGTGGCAATGGAAATAATGAGAAGTAGTAGGATTCTAGATGTATGTTGAAGGTCGAGTGAATAGGATTTACTCAATGGATCAGACAGGGGATGTGAGAGAAAGAAAGGGTTGGACGACGACTGCAAGACTTCTGGCCTGAGCAACAGAAAGACCTGAATTGTCATCAGCGGAGATGAGGGAGGCTGAAGGGTAAGAGAGTTTGGGGTGGGGACAGATCAGGGACTCAGATTCAGATATACGAGCGTGAGGTATCTCCTAGACATCCAAATGGAGATGCCGAGCAGATACACAAGTCTGGAGGGGAGGCCAGAAGTGTGGACACGAGAAATCAGTCTGGAAATTGATGGTGTGTAGATGTCATCTAATGCCAGGAGTCTGGGTAAGATCGTCCAAGGAGGGGAGAACAGGTTGAGAAGAAGACGGACGAGTGAGCTCTGGGGCATTTCCACATTAGGGAGCCTGGGGTAGAGGAACAGCAGCCACGAGCCGAGGAGAGGAGTGAGTCTGGAGAAGGCCGAGCAGAATGTGATGTGTTGGGACCACGTGAAGAAAGGGCTGTGTGTTAAAGAGGGGGAGCACGGACGGCTGGTCATCTGTCCAGTGTGTTCACAGAGCCAGACGGAAGAGGGCCAGGAGCTAACCGTTGGATTTGGCCACACAGAGGTCATCGGTGACTCTGACAAGGCAGTTTCTGTGGAGAAAGGCGGGTGGGGGTCTGACTGGAGGGAAACCCCAGAGGGAAGCACAGAAGAGAGAGGCTCAAGCTTGTGAGCACAAATGAGCCATTAAAGGGGTTTCCTGCAAAAAGAAAATAAATAGTCCAGGAGGTGGCGGGAAAGCGGGCTCAAGAGAAAGTTTAGGATGTCAGAAATACCAAGGTATCCATATGCCATGGGCTGTGGCTCGGACACAGCATTCTTGACACATCCCTGCCTTCCCAGTCGTGGGGCGCGGGTGCTGTCGGGAGAAACCCACCGGGTCATGGGTGCACGGCTCCTTCCCTTTGCTCAAATCACAGGGGACCTGGTCTGCCGCTCTATATATTCAGACATGCTCATACTCTCAGGGTGACCCACTCTGACTGCGTACGAATGGCTGTGGGGGGCGCGTGCAAGCTGGGCCTCCGAGGCTTCTCCAACGGGCTGGAGGGAAGGTTCCGAAACCCAAAACACACCACCTCAGTAGGTACAAGGACTAGGTTACCTGGATGCAGGTGACCCGAGATGGGCTGTGATAGTTGCAGTAGATGTAGTCGTATTGGCTTTCTCACACCTGTGACATAATTCGCTCTTCAGAATCTGTCTTTAGGGAGGCACGACGGACACCTGATTTCCTATTTCATGGTTTGGGAGATGTGGGCGGGTGGTGGGGACGGGGGTGGCCAGAGCCCTGGAGTGGGGGCAGAGACGCCCCGATACAAAACCGTATCTTGAGTAGTCATAAGCCAAAGGAAAAAAAAGGAAAAAGAAAGAAAAAAAGGGAACCTGGACCCAAAGCTCACACTTCATACAAAAATTCACTCAAAATGAGCCACAAACTTAAACGTAAGACATAGGGGTGCCTGGGTGGCTCCGTCGGTTCAGCATCTGACTTCGGCCCAGGTCATGATCTCACAGTTCATGAGTTCGATACCCGCGTCAGGCTCTGTGCTGACAGCTCAGAGCCTGGAGCTCCTTCAGATTCTGTGTCTCTCTCTGCCCCCTCCTCTTTCTCTCTCAAAAATAAACATTAATATTTTTTTTAAAAAAAAAAGGACTTTTAGGAGACAACAGGAGAAAATCTTTAGGACCTGGGGCAAGGCAAAGACTTCTTCAGCTTGACAAAAGCATAACCCGTAAAAAGGAAAATCAATAAAATGGGCTTCACCAAAATTCAAAACTCGTGCTGAGCAGAAGCCCCTGTGGAGAGGTTGAAAAGGTGAAGCCACAGACTGGGAGGAAATCTTGGCAAAACCACATAAACAAGGGTCTGGTATCTCGAATATATAAGGAATTCTCAACCTTCGACAGAAAGACAAATTATCAAATTAGAAAATGGACAAAAGGTAGGAGCAGACGTTTCATTCGAGAGGATACACAGATGGCAATTTTCTGCCCAGGAAAAGGTGGTCGACATTATTAACCCTTAGGGAAACGCAAATGAAAGTCACGGTGAGTTGTCCGTACCCACCTATCAGATGGCTGAGCCCGTAAAAACTAGTGATAACACCAAATGCTGGTGATAACCCATCAGCCACAATAATCTAGAATTAAATGTGCATGTGTCGTTGAGTGTTGAGAAAGCAATCCTATTTTGACTTCTTCCGCAGCATTTGTGTCCGTGTCTAAATCCTTCTTAGACACAAAAGTTCCATTTGAAATGGAAAAATCAAACAAAAAAGTCGGACCTTTAAAAAACTCGGAAGTTTGCAGTTAATTTGGAAACCTTGGCTGTGAGCTTGGACACACTCTCCCTGCAGGTCCCTGCACCAGAGACAGTTAAAAAACAAGCCGGGCTCCCAGCCCCTGGCCATTAGAGCACAGCATCGAAGGCGAGAAGAATCAGACTTTCCCCACAATCCCACCCCGTGCTAAACATCCACAGCGTGTCAGGCAGATTCGGCTCTCCTAATCCTCGAATGACTCCATCGGTCATTGTAGAGATCTTCCAACATCAGAGCTACTGAAAATAATTCTGTTTTCTAATTAAGATGCTTTACTTAACACCAAAGACGATTTAATTGTCTAACAGAACTATGCTGCAGTTCGACAGATTTTATAGTTGCATATATAGGCTTGCTCAGGGCAGAACAAAGGTTGCTGGATTTTTCTCCGACTATTAGCTATAGAACAAATTTATTAGAAGTATGCTAAAACCCTTCAAAAAGTATGCGCAAGCCATTAAATGACCGAGAATTCAGCATAAGAACATAATTAAGGATGCCGTTAAAGATTTAGCTGTAAGGATTTCTGTTACACTATTGTTAGAAATAGCTAAGAGTCGGGGTGCCTGGGTGGCTCATTCGGTTAAATGTCTCACTTCAGCTCAGGTCATGATCTCGCTGTTCACGAGTTCGAGCTCCGTGGCAGTCTTGGTGCTGACAGCTTGGAGCCTGGAGCCTGCTTAGGATTCTGTGTCTCCCTCGCTCTCTCTGCCCTCCCCTGCTCACACTCTGTCTCTCTCTTTCAAAAATAAGTAAACATTAAAAATAAATTAAGAAAAATAGCTAAAAGTCAACAACGAAAGATTGTATGAGTTATCGACAGTTATATATTAAAATGACAGCATAAGATGTTTTATAAACTACAGTAAACCATTATTTTTAGAAAAAACATAAATGTACAAATGACTTTACGCAGAAGGTTTGAAGCACAAACACAAAGATATTCCGTATAGTGGTCTATGAGTAGAATTCAGGAGGCCTTGTATTTTCACCTAGTTTTGTCTGTCTTTTCTCAGTTTCTTTCATTCCAATTATTAAGGAGGACAATATATTCATTACGTATAGTTTATGTATAAATTATGCATTTGTATAGATTATATATTTATACCTAAATTATACATAATTTATAACACATTATTTAAAATATCTAGTTACTATTTATACGTCATTAAATATACGATGTATATTATATACGAAAAGTCAGTACATCGAGGCTCTGTCTACATCTTACTCAGACGCAGGTGCTAGAGGAAAGCATAGGACGCACATGGGCATTCTTACAGACGCTTGAATGGGGTCTTCTTTTAAGTCAGAAATGAGATCCAAAGGTACTCTGCATGAGAATCATTCTTATTTGTACTATATGCAGATTTCTTGGAGGATCAGACTAAATGGGGCTCAAGGAAATTAACAGAGCCCAAGAGAAGAATGGGCCATACATAATTGCCACAGAACCTTCTGGAAGCCACCTGGCAGAATCCGAGTGGGCCCTCAGGCCAGCAACTGCTTGGACACCCACCCTCTAAGTGGCTGAGCACAGAGCAGTAAAGCTCAACCCCTCACCCTTGATGTACCGGGCGCCCCTGAAACCTTGTCATCCTGCTAGAACTAAAGAATGCAGGCGGGACAAGTGGGGACCCCTCTTGCCTGGCATTCACTCTGCGCAGAAAGAGGACAAACCTGTCTTCATCTCTGAAAGCCTGGGGGTGCCAGCACCCTGTGGTGTTGGTCACGGGGGTTCAGGCCATCGCTGGCTCTCTTCAATTCGCTCTCAGTAGATACTCGTGGGGCAGCCTCTTCTAAGTGTTAGGAACTACGGTAGGCCCTGGGACCCCCAAGACGTTGCAGGAAAAACCAGAGATTACTCAGATGGTGCCCCAAAACGTACTCAGGGGAATGGAGGAGGAGGAGTGGACGCGAGGGACCCCGTCGCTGGGGACCTGCCGGCCCCGTCTTGTTGGTGCAACAGAAGAATTCAACACGGAGCAGGGCCCTGTTCTAGTTTCCAGCCCGGGCTCTTCCCCTGAAGGTTGTGTGTCCTTAATCAAGGGAACCGGCCTCCTTGAGCTTCTGAGTCTCCATCTATCAGGGGAATAATCCCGCCCTCACACAAGGCTGCTGCCAGGACCACATCAAAGCCTGTGTGTCAACTCTGGCACGAGGTAGTCGTTGACCAAGGAACCAATTCCATCTGTGGCCTTCCTCGCTGTAGACATTCAATAACCATCAGAAAAGGGGCTGGTGTACAAAACAAAATGAAAGAAAACGAGACATCTGCAAAGCACCAAGCAGCTTCCTCACCTGTAGACTAGATCTGGTGACAGCACCGGAAGGGTCTGGAAACGGGGAATGATTCGGGATGGGACGCACACCTTCCCCCCTCCTCACATCTGTGTGTCTGCTTCTGGGAAGCACAGAGTGGATATCGATCCGAGGAAGATTATTTTTCTTGCCCTGGGGTTCTGGGTAAGTTCCAATTTTTCCCACAGAATTATGCAGACCGTCCTCCCTTCCTTCCTTCCTATATAATTTATTGTCAAATTGGCTTCCATACAACACCCGGTGCTCATCCCAACAAGGGCCTTCCTCAGTGCCCCTCACCCACTTTCCCCTCCCTCCCACCCCCCATCCACCCTCAGTTTATTCTCAGTTTTTAAGAGTCTCTTATGGTTTGCCTCCCTCCCTCTCTGTAACTTTTCTTTTTCCCCTTCCCCTCCCCCAAGGTCTTCTGTTAAGTTTCTCAGGATCCACAGAGGAGTGAAAGCATATGGTATGTGTCTTTCTCTGACTGACTCACTTCACTTAGCATAATACCCCCCGGTTCTTTAAAGCGCTGCCAGAAACATTCTGATAACGCATGTTGAGCCGTCCCGCTCCAAGTACTGGGGCAACCTTGACACCTCCAGTGTGGCGGCCCCTCCACCCCCACCCCCGTGAGCAGGAAGGGGGTAGATGCCTTGAATTTGCTACTAGAAAATCATGAAGTCAAAGCATCCTTGTTTAGCAGGATCCATTACTACCAGGTTCGGATAAACAGATGTTAAGTTCAAGGTCCCAACACCATCCCAGTGACTTCGCTACGGGAAAAGTTGGCCCAACACAGTTAAGAATGGACATTCCCAGATTCAAAAGAAAGAGAGTGTCTCGGGAACAAAGTGAGACAAAGTGAGAGCTGCTTCCCTGCTTAGACTGCAGGAAAATGCACTCTGCCACGCGGTCGCTCAGGGACCCAGAACCTTCCCTCATGTGGCTGTCATGCCCTGGGTCTCTGCAGCCCCAGCTGAGGAGAAAGGAGCATCGGGGGCTGCGGTGAACGGCTTCCTGGGTCAGACCTAGAGGTGGCTCCCTTTCTAGGGACAGGCACCCAGTCCCCGGGCCACACCTGCTCCCACAGGGCACTGGGAGACGCCTGGCTTCGCATCGCGGAAGAAAGAGAAAACGGAATGCGCCGGACAGCGTAGGGTGTCCGCAAAACTCTGCCTGGAATGCTCTACGCCAGCCTGAGGCGGCCGGATGGAGCCGCGGCATCTCGGCTTCAAGCCACCAGAGCTCTGACCTGTGTCTGGCCAGAAAGAGTCGCGCCAGCAAACAGAAAAGAAAATAAAAAAACAAGAAAGAGAAGAGAAAGAAAGGATCTGAAAACACGGTGGAAGGAATGACTGAGATTTAGACTAAGAGGAAAGAGACAAAGAAACGACGGAAGTCCCAGGGACGTTCATGAGCAAAATCAAGATGTTCCAACCCTTGGACAAAGATTGGGGGCAGCCAAGGTGGCGGAAAGGCATGGAAGCTTTTTGTGGGTCTCGCGTGCACGAAATACAGCCAGACCAACACTAAGCCATCCTGCACGTCTAGAAAACTGACTGGAGGAGTAACGCAACAATCCGCACAACCTGAACCACAGAATTCAGCAGGTACGCGGCGCAGCGAACTCGGGGAGCGAGAAGTCGCAGGAAGGGAGGTGCTTTTGCAGGCGGAGAGAGGACAGAGGCGAGTGGGGGGGGGGGTGGGTAAGAGAAGATGGCAAAAGCACCCCCCGCCAAAAGCAGCTGGAGAGAAAGCGGAAGATTGGAAACAGCCGCCGGGACTCAACTGAGAAAGGAGAAAGGAGAGGGTTTCAATTCCATTCAGACTGTAAACAAGGGGGGCGCAAAGGCTGCAACTCCGCAGCTCCCTACCTGGCGGTGCTCTGGTGGGAAGGGCGAGTCCCCAGGAACAGAGTGGGGTCCGGGAGGTGCTCGGGCCACACCGGGAGAAGCGGTCCCACTGCTGGAAGGACATTTGGTGGAGACTGTTGAAGCCGAGTCCCAGCAGACCCCGGAAAACGGCCACATTCGCTGGTGCTGGAAACAAGGCCGTTAAGGGTGAAGCCTGGTGCCAGGTGCGTGTTGTGATTTCCCACCATCCCTGAAACGCTGCTGCTACACCGGCTCGCGAACTTTTTCTGGGGCGGGCTGGCACCTGGCCGCAGTCTCGGGGCACCGGCAGCAGCAGGGTCCAGCGGGCGTTCCTGGGTTCAGCGGACATTCGGCCATTGCTCGTTGGGCCAGTGCTCGGTGACACCCTCCCGCGGAGGGGCGGAACGGGTCAAAGCCGCAGTCCTTCGGGAGTAAGGGGCCGGGGAAAACAGCCGCATCTGAGACAAAACTCGGGAGAGAGGTACTGCCTGGGGCCTGGTCACGGAGAGTGAAAGGGCGGAGAGTGGAGGAGAGCTGAAGACAGAGGACGGGTGCGCGATGGCTGATCTAGGAGAACAGATGGGGTGGCTGGATGACGCCATGTTCCGCTCCCGCGCATGCGCATACGCACCTACGAGCGCCGCCACACTCCAATCCAGGAGGCTAGCAGCGCCATCTAGTGGACAGCGGAGCCGTTACACTGAGCCCCGCCCAACTGGGCCAACTTCGCTCTTGAAGAACACAAGTCTCACCGCCCGGCTTAGTTTATGGACTATGAGGAGCTACACAGACTGACTTCTAGGGGAAAACGAAGCAATTTCAGTCCTACTTCAGTCTGTTAGCAGGTCCATCTATTCAATTTTATTTTTTTTTAATTTTTTTTTCTTTTACACTTCTTTTTCTTGAATACAGATAGAGAAAAATTCATTTTTATTTTCAATTTTTATTAAAGATATTTTTCTTTAATTTTTATTCCTATATTTTTTGCTTTTGTGTAAATTTTTGCAAATTCTATTTTACTTCCATCATTTTATTTTAGTCTACGTCAGTGTATTCACCTCTTCAAATGTTCAAATGATCTCCTTTTTTTCTTTTTCCTTTTTTCTCTTTTTCGTTTCTTTTCCTTTTCTCGAATGCAGAAAATGAAAAACTTCATTTTTACTTTCAATTTCTATTAAAATATTTTTCTTTAATTGTTTAACTATATTTTTTGCTTTTACGTAAATTTTTTCAAATTCTATTTTACTTCCATCATTTTATTTTAGTCTACTACAGTGTATTCACTTTTTTTAATTTTCAAACGATTTCCTTTTTTTCTTTCTTTTTTTAGATCTTTTTTCTCTTTTTCATTTCTTTTCTCTTGAGTACAGAAAAAGAAAAAATTCATATTTATTTTTAGTTTTTATTAAAAATATTTTTCTTTAATTTTTTTCTACTATATTCTTTACTTTTGTGTATATTTTTTCAAATTCTATTTTACCCCCATCAACTCATTTTAGTCTACTTCAGTGAATTCATTTTTTCCAATTCCCAAACGATTTCCTTTTTTTTCTTCCCCCCCTTTTTTCCTCTAATCTGTCAAACCACTTTCAACACCTAGACCAAAACACACCTAGGATCTAGCATCAAATATTCGATTTGTGTGTGCGTGTGTGTGTGTGTGTGTGTGTCTGGTTTTAATTTTAATTTTTTTAATTTTAATTTTTTTAATTTCAATTTTTCTACCTCATTAATTCCTTTTCTCCCTTCAAAATGACAAAATGAAGGAATTCACCCCAAAAGAAAGAGCACGAAGAAACGACAGCCAGGAATTTAACCAACACAGATACAAGCAGGATGTCTGAACCAGAATTTAGAATCACGATAATAAGAATACTAGCTGGAGTCGAAAATAGATTAGAATCCCTTTCTGCAGAGATCAAAGAAGTAAAAAATAGCCAGAATGAAATTAAAAATGCTATAACTGAGCTCCAATCACGGATGGATGCCATCGCGGCAAGGGCGGATGAGGCAGAACAGAGAATCAGCGATATAGAGGACAAACTTACAGAGAATAATGAAGCAGAAAAAAAGAGGGAGATGAAGGCAAAAGAGCACGATTTAAGAATTAGAGAAATCAGTGACTCATTAAAAAGGAACAATATCAGAACCATAGGGGTCCCAGAAGAGGAAGAGAGAGAAATAGGAGTAGAAGGGTTATGTGAGCAAATCATAGCGGAAAACTTTCCTAACCTGGGGAAGGACACAGACATCAAAATCCAGGAAGCACAGAGGACCCCCATTAGATTCAACAAAAACCGACCATCAGCAAGGCATATCACAGTCAAATTCACAGAATACTCAGGCAAGGAGAGACTCATGAAAGCAGCAGGGGAAAAAAAGTCCCTAACCTACCAGGGAAGACAGATCAGGTTTGCAGCAGACCTATCCACAGAAACTTGGCAGGCCAGAAAGGAGTGGCGGGACATATCCAGTGTGCTGAATCAGAAAAAATATGCAGCCAAGAATTCTTTATCCAGCAAGGCTGTCATTCAAAATAGAAGGAGAGTTAAAAAGTTTCCCAAACAAAAATTAAAGGAGTTTGTGACCAACCAGCCCTCCTGCAAGAAATTTTAAGGGGGACTCTCTGAGGGGAGAAAAGAGGAAGATATAAATAAATAAATAAATAAATAAATAAATAAATAAATAAATACCAAAAGCAACAAAGATTAGAAAGGACCAGAGAACACCACCAGAAACTCCAACTCTACAAGCATCATAATGGCAATAACTTCATATCTTTCAGTACTTACTCTAAATGTCAATGGACCAATGATCCAATCAAAAGACATAGGGTAACAGAATGGATAAGAAAACAAGATCCATCTATATGCTGTTTACAAGAGACCCACTTGAGACCTAAAGACACCTTCAGATTGAAAATAAAGGGATGGAGAACCATCTACCATGCTAATGGTCAACAAAAGAAAGCCAGAGTAGCCATACTTATATCAATCAACCTAGACTTTAAAACAAAGACTATCAAGAGATGCAGAAGGGCACTGTATCCTAATCAAGGGGTCTAGCCACCAAGAAGACCTAACAATTGTAAGCATTTATGCGCCAAATGTGCGAGCACCCACATACATAAATCAATTAATCACAAACGTAAAGAAACTCATCGATAGCAATACCATAATAGTAGGAGACTTCAACACCCCACCCACAGCAATGGACGGATCATCGAATCAAAAAATCAACAAGGAAACAATGGCTTTGAATGACACACTGGACCAGATGGACTTAACAGATATATTCAGAACGTTTCATCCTAAAGCAGCAGAATATACATTCTTCTCCAGTGCACATGGAACGTTCTCCATATACTGGGACACAAATCAGCCCTAAGTAAATGGAATGCTCTAAGCCAGTTATGATTCCCTCTTATCATTCAGTTCTCAGGGAAAAAAAGTGTCACCTTTTCTCAGAGACCAATATAACAACCCAATTTTATTTTTATTTCATTTTTAGAATTTTTAGTGTTTATTTATTTGGAGGCAGAGTGCAAGCAGGAGAGGGGCAGAGAGAGGGGGAGACATAGAATCTGAAGGAGGCTCCAGGCTCTGAGCTGTCAGCACAGAGCCCAACTCAGGGGCTCAAACTCAGGAACCGTGAGATCACGATCTGAGCCAAAGTCGGACGCTCAACCGACTGAGCCACCCAGGTGCCCCGTAACAACTCAATTTTAAAAAGTGCTCCATCATATTATAAGAGTCATCACTACCTGAAATGATCTTATTTATTTACCTGTTTTACTTGGTCACTGTCTGTCCCTTCTCATTCCCATCTGCTGGTACAGTCTCCACGTCCTGAGAAAGCTGACACTCTGTCTTGTTCCCCAGAGAAGGTGTCCGCTATGTTGTAAGTGTTCTGTAATTACTGTCTGAATACACTCTAGAAGGTGGAATTGAGTCCATACTGATACCGAGGCAAGAACATCTGAGACTACTAAGTGATCATAAGCACCCAGATGATTTGTAAATGGAGGTCTGATTGTGTCACCTCCCTCCCGTAAAGCACATTAATGTCCGTGTCCCCTTGCCGGTAACAAGTGGAACACGTCTAGACTCCGAGCAGCGCCTGGGGTCTGCAGCCATCTGCTAAAGCTTTGTCAGGTATTTGTTGAACACCTACTTGGTGCTAGGCATGTTGACGGGTATTTTTGAAGGGCATGGTGGGCGATTCCAATAAATAAAAAAGCAGTGTGGTAAGTGTCATGTTAGAGAAAAGTGTCATGTCAGAGAAACTATGACTTGTATGGATCCCATGGGAAGGCCAATTTCACTCCTGCCTGCCCCAGAAACTTCCTCTTTACTCCAGCTGTGAGGGCCCTCTGTCTGTCTCTGTCAGTTTCACACCTCCAGCTCTGACTTCTCAAGTTCATCCTCGGTCCGAAATCCCTCTTCCTTCCTACCAACCCCTGAACATTCGCATCAAATGCTGTCCATTCCAATTTGAATTTTCAGTTCAAACTCTTTTCTGACGCCTTCCCGGATTCCTCATGGAAAGTGAGCGGTCTTCCTCTCTGCTCATGGACCCTGACGCACGTTTATTAAAATCTTCCTTATGCTGTGTTATAATCCCACACTTCAGGTCTGTCTCATACCAGACTCTGAGTTCCTTTAGAACAGAAACTAAATCGTCCTTGTCTTTTTAAGCACCTTACAGAGTATCCAGCATGTGGCACAGAGCCATTGTTTAATGAATGTGGATATTACCAGGGAACCCCGGTTTTTCTCACGTCAGCATTCTAGACATGGTGGGGACAAAGGAACTTAGACCAAGTAGACCTTTGATATTACTTCCCAAAAATACACGGGTCCACTTCTAAGAGAACATACTCGAAAAGAAAGCATCAGTGTCCATTTGTTATGTACATTTATCCAAACTCACATGGGATGCAGAGACTGGAATGTCATTTAAAAATATAAAGACACGATAAAAAAAATTTCAAGGGGCGCCTGGGTGGCTCAGTGGGTTAAGCCTCCGACATCGGCGCAGGTCATGATCTCACGGTTGGTGGGT
>NW_024412429.1:3380682-3403162 GCF_014898765.1 Herpailurus yagouaroundi | reverse complement strand
TCTCTCTCTCTTTAAATTTAAATAAACTTGGGGCGCCTGGGGGGCTCAGTCAGTTGAGCGGCCGACTTCGGCTCCGGTCATGATCTCATGGCTCATGGGTTCAAGCCCCGCGTGGGGCTCTGTGCTGACAGCTCGGAGCCTGGAGCCTGCTTCCGATTCTGTGTCTCCCTCTCGCTCCGTCCCTACCCCAACTCATGCTCTGTTTCGCTCTGTCTCAAAAATAAACATTTTTTTTTTTTTAAATATAAAGACACAAACCCAAGGAAGACCTCTCGGGTTAAAGAACTGTCAACAGAGTACTTCTTTGTTTTATAGCCCAAATTTCATGGGATGTACAGATTTTTCGACACTATTTTTAGCCCAGTATTTCCATAGGAAACATTTATATTCAACCCACATTCAAAAACTCAGTGAGACACCCTAGACTAAGCACGCAGGGCGAGACCTCAGCTTCCGTCCCCGGTGCCGCAGGCAGAAGCCCAAGCAGGACGGTGGCTTCGCAGAGCTCGCAGGACATCGACAGCCTGGCACACGGCCTACGATCGCGAACTCTGGGACACAGGCGGAGCCCCGCGTGGCCGTTTTTCGTGCGGAAACACCAACTGGCTTCTCTGAATAATTCTCACCACCTGACCGTTCCCGGGGCCCCAGCTGCTGGACATCCACCGCTTTGAGTCTGAATGTGCTTCTCGGCCCGAAACCGTGGCTTTGCCCCCCACCTTGTCCACACCATCAACTTTTCCCGAACCCGGTGACCAAAGACCGACTCTGGATGCATCTTTCTCAATCATCGTTATTTTTTTCTTTGCCCCACTTTTCTCGTGAATTCTGCATTTACCGTTCTGACATCTAGCTTATCATTGCACACCTCTCCGAACAGCCACAAAGAGTGGCCACTGAAACGTGCCTATTTAGAAGCCGGGAAGACAGACTCTAGAGGAATCCGGCTTTCCTGGTGGCTCAGCCAGCTCGCGGGAGCACGGGACCCCCACGCAGGGCTCTCACTCCCCCCTTCCTCCCCCACCAGCCTCCACGATGACACATCTGCCTCACCACACGGCTCTGGATCCAAAACCAAAGCGGGCTGGTAGGCGAAAACAACAACAACAACAACAATGCTGCCGTGCTCTTGGCTATGAACTTCAGTTTGGGAAGTGCTATCACACACACCGCCACGTGTTAGAGTCGCACATCCCGCGAGGCAGATGACAGGCAGTATTCTCTCCAGGCCACTGGAGTGGGAAACACGTACACAAGGGGCGCCCCCGACGTGAAGCATCTGAGAAGGCAGGAACTTTCCGTGTCAGGCACGGCTCCCGGAAAGCTCCAGCCATGGGTAACGTGCAGCTTCTTCCCTGAGGAAGCTCTCACCATCTAGTGGCGAACGGGGACGCGTACATCAAGAAGCCCAGAGCAGTATGCGAAGGGCCCCCCACCCCGAGACACACGGCAGGTTGCTCAGGGAAAGAAGGTTATCACCGGCGAGAGAGGACGGGGGAAGGCTGTGTACGCAAGGCTGTGTTTGGGTTGCTTCTTTGCTTTTGTTGTTGTTGTTGTTGTTGTTGCTGAATATTTATTTATTTTTGAGACAGGGAGAGAGCAGAGCATGAGTGGGGGAGGGGCAGAGAGAGAGGGAGACACAGAATCCGAAGCAGGCTCCGGGCTCCGAGCTGTCAGCACAGAGCCCGACGCGGGGCCCGAACCTGTGAACTGCAAGATCATGACCTGAGCTGAAGTCGAATGTTTGACTGACTGAGCTCCCCCCGACTGAGCGCCCCACTGGGCTGCTTCTTTGAAGAGTGAGACCTCAGGTCGAGTAGGGAAGAGGGGAGGTATGAGGGCAGGTGGTTCCAGAGGGAGAAAAGGCGTGTGCAAACGTCCGGAAACATCAAAGCCCCGAAGGTGTGTGCGCATGTGATGGCGGGTCGGAGACCGCTGGAAAGCAGGGGGGTCGGTGACAAACGGCACTGTTCTGACTTTATCTGGTAGTCGATGGGCAGCCACTGAGAGGTTCAACCGGGAGAAAGACACAGATCAAACGTGAACTTGGAACAACTGACTGTTGGCAAGACACCCAGGCAGGAAATGAGTATGATCTAAATTGAGGCAGGGATGGTGGGGATGGGGGTGTGTTTGAGAGACCCTTGTATGGCAGAAAACTAACGGGTCCGGTGGTTAGTTGGATATAGGTGATGAGTGAGGGCAAGAAAGCAGGAAGGATTCCAGATCGTCAGCTCATACATGTTGGAGAACGGTAATACTCTAAACATTTTTTTTAATGTTTATTTATTTTTGAGAGACAGACAGAGACAGAGTGTGAGCAGGGGAGGGGCAGAGAGAGAGGGAGACAGAATCCAAAGCAGGCTCCAGGCTCCGAGCTGTCGGCGCAGAGCCCGACGCGGGGCTCGAACTCACAAGCTGTGAGATCATGACCTGAGCCGAAGTCGGACGCTCAGCCGACTGAGCCCCCCCAGGCGCCCCTAGAAAACTAATACTTTTAATATGAGGAGAAAAAAGACGGATGGGTCAGGGAGGGCAGAGGAGGAGGGAGTAGGCATTTGGTGGGGGGCAATTCTAGAGGAATGAGGAATGTGCGGGGAAACTGAGGAAGAGGGGCCAAGGGGTAGAGATGAGCCACAGGGCGTTCTCCCCAGCATCCTCCCTTTCAAGCCAGCAACGCTACCAGCCCTCCTCTCCCCAGGTGTGTTTCTTCAGTCCTCTCCTGCCAGGACTGAGGAGGGACAGACGGGGGAGAAAGACCCTGGCCGTGATGGGAGAGTCGGACCGCGATGTCAGGGAAAGGTCTGTACAAATTTCAGAGGACCGCTTACCGACACTGGACCGAAGTCCTACGTAGGGAGGGGGCGACCGCGATCTCCTTGGCCTGCACGAGTCCCCTTACAGCATCCCGGAGGCCCTCCCCCACAAGCTGCCTGCGACGTTGGTCCATCCTCCGCATGGGTTCCACGCGGCACCCTCTTGAGATCTTGCGAGGCTTCGACCTGCCTTTTATTATTATTATTATTATTATTATTATTATTATTTGCCCAAGTACAAGATAAGGAGACATCAGCTAACATCCCTATTCTGTGAGCTCTCTTTTCATCTGCGACCTACTTCTGTGAATCCGCGAAGCAACTTTTCTCCCAAGTCATTCAAAGGAGATGTTCACATTCTCCAAAAACAACTTTGCGTTGGAATTTGCTCTCGTATGCACCCAAAATAAGCTTACATATTAAAAAAAACAAACAAACAAAAAAAAAAAAACCTGACCTTACTAGATCCCTTCTTTCTTAATGTCTCTGAGTAACACTTTTTCACAACTTACGAAAGAAATATTTATCAGAAGAGTGGGCCCGGTACATGTCTAGACATCGTTAGAGGCTCTCCACTGTTTGGCACACAGTAGGACTCAATAAATATTTGTTGGAAGAATGAAGAACCAACAGTGATCATTCCGTGAAAGGACAGTGGCCAGTTATTTTCGGCAAACACACAAAACCAGGCTAAGAAGTGAGCTTCTGTCTGTTACACAAAGCCTACCATCAAGAGCAGCAAATCACAACTGGAAACAAAAAAACATTACTCAAGTCCTATAAACAGGATATAATTAAGAATTGACTTGCTCTAAGCCAAACTGGCCTTTTAATGAGTGCTAATCAAAAGAGTCTTGCTAAGCTCAGACATACTTACCTGTCAAAGCTTAAATTCGGGGCCCTACAAACCAGCTCCTGATGTAGAAAATAAAGCGGCGTAAGTGTTTAAAAATCCAGACGTCTGCAGAAACCCCACGCCAGGGAAGGGTCGCATGTTGGTCTATCCCCAGGCTTCTCTCTCCATAAAGACTTCGGAAGCAAAAAAAATCAGATTGTAAATGTCCAAAGTCTCAGTAAATGACGCGCTCCCCTCCCCACCAAGTCAAGGGCCCTTGTAAATGGCGTGATGGGCTTTGGCTCTCTTGAACCACAACCGTGAACACAGCAGCGACTCGGAGTGAAACACCCCAATGAAACCAGCTCAAAATCAGAACGGCCTGATGACACGAACAGAACAGCTGTGCCACCAAAAGCTAACACTGGTGGGTTTTTTTTTTCTTGCACCATATACAAAAATAAACTCAAAACGGATTAAAGACCTAAATGTGAGGCTTGAAACCATAAAAGTCCCAGAAGAAAACACAGGCAGTAATTTCTTTCACACTGGCTGTAGCAACGTTTTTCTAGATGGGTCTCCTCAGGCAAGGGAAATAAAAGCAAAAATAAACTATTGGGACTACACCAAAGGAAAAAGCCTTTGCACAGTGAAGGAAACCACCAACAAAACAAAAAGATGACCTAATGAATGGGAGAAAACATTTGCAAGTGATATACTAAATAAGGAGTTAACATCCAAAATATGTAACTTCTACGAGCAATGCCAAAACAAAAACAAAAACAGAAAGTCTGATTTAAAAATGGGCAGAGGACCTGAACAGAAAAAAAAAAAAAAAACCATCCAGATGGCCAAGAGACGCACGAAAAAATGCTCCACATCGCTCACCATCAGGAAATCAAAACCACAATGAGATATCGCCTTACAACCGTCAGGACGGCTAGAATCAAAAAGACAAGAAATAACAAGTGTTGGTGAGGATGTGGAAAATAAAGAGAACCCTTGTGCACTGGTGTTGGGAATGCAGACTGGTGCGGCCACTGTGGAAAACAGTAGGGAGGTTCCTCAAAAAAATTAAAAATAGAACTACCCCATGCTCCAGCAATGTCAGTACTGGGTATTTACCCAAAGAAAACGAAATCATTAACTCAAAAAAGATAAATGCACTCCTATGTTTACTGCAGCGTTATTTACAAAAGCCAAGATACAGAAGTAACCTAAGGGTCCACTGAACATTCAGATGCAGGAATGAGGAAGACGTGACACATATGCGGTGGAGTATTACACAGCCATGAAAAAGAATGAGGTCTTGTCACGGGCCACAACATGGACGGACCCAGAGGGTACTGCACGAAGTGAAATAAGTCAGAGGCAAATTTATGATTTCACTTATATATGGAATCTTAAACACACACACACACACACACACACACACACACACACACACACACACAAATGAATAAACAACAGAAAGCAGAAACAGACCCATAAATACAGAGAACCACCTGGTGGTGGCCTGTGGGGGTGGGAGGGGCGGGAGGATGGGCCAAAATGGGTGATGGGAAGAGGGAGATACGGGCTTACAGTCACGGAATGAAGAGGTCACAGGGATGAAAGGTACAACACAGGAGTAAGGCAAAGGTCCCGGAACAGTTTGTGTGGTGACAGATGGCAGTTACACTGTGGTGAACACAGCGTGACATATAAACTTGTCTAGTCCCTGTCGTACGCCTGAAACTAATGCAACGTCGTACGTCCGCTATACTCCAATTTTTTTTTTAATTTTTTTTCCAACGTTTTTTATTTATTTTTGGGACAGAGAGAGACAGAACATGAACGGGGGAGGGGCAGAGAGAGAGGGAGACACAGAATCGGAAACAGGCTCCAGGCTCCGAGCCATCAGCCCAGAGCCTGACGCGGGGCTTGAACCCATGGACCGCGAGATCGTGACCTGGCTGAAGTCGGACACTTAACCGACTGCGCCACCCAGGCGCCCCTATACTCCAATTTTAAAAAAGCTTTCGTAAAACTGTAGTATAGAATTCATTGACAGTGATGGGCATCCCTGGACACACTGCAGAAATATGATTAAGTTTCCTACTTGAATAAGGGACATCACCAGCTCATATCTTTTGAAGAGTTCATTTAAGTCGCTACTCAGCATAGTTTACCAATTTTATTGCAATGCAGTATGTTTTTTTTTTAATGAAATAATGCCATAAAGCTGACTTTTGGCTAAAATGCTACTGAGCTTGTGAGAGTTTTATGTGAGGGTATGCAGCTTTGTACTGCTCACCGGACAAATTCAGGGCCCCAGAGAACCCACCTAGGGTTTTCTCGCTGGAGAAAGTTCCAACACACTAGTTCCTGAGTCCCTTGTTAAGTATTTCATCAAGACATAGACATAAAGAAGTCCAGAAGTATTCAGGCTATACCAACAAAAACAACAATAAAACACTTACTATAAATAACTAGGTTACCTGGGGTGTGTGTGTGTGTGTGTGTGTGTGTGTGTGTGTGTGTAAAAGTGGATTAAACAAAAAGGAAAATGAAATTCTATTTAGAGAGTGCAAATGATATTTTATTTAGGGAAGTCAAGTCTTCAGTCCTTTGGATGCCTGTACAAGAATATTTATGGCAGCATTCTTTACAGCCTCAGAAAACTAGAAAGAAAATAAATGCCCTTTGATACGGGAATGAGTAAAATATCGCTCATCTACACCACACAATATTATTCAGCCAGCATGAAGAATTAGGTAGAATATACACCAGTTGACTCAGTGAGATTTCTAGGTAGCACGGCTCATTGAGCCAAGGTATAGAAAATATGTATAATGTCCTTATTTTGTAAAGCAAACAATAACACAGAAGCTATGTGTGCTTTCTCTCCAGCCCTGTTGTTCTTGAGTTTGAATAACAAGTTCAGATAATGAGATTTCATTATAGAGTGAAAGGCACCTGCATAGGCATCTGTACACGTGTGTGTATATGTACGTGTGTCTATATATAGAGAGAGTTCGTCGTATAGTTATATAATTATATGTGTACATCAATAAACAGCATTATTCCACTTTTCTGCATTTGTAAAAGATCTCCACATTTATAAAAGCATTTATGTGAATCCATGTAATAAAATTCTACCCACAATTTCTAAAAGGAAGAAATGAAACAGGTAAGTTGTTTTAACTTGTGTCGTTCGGTTTCTTCCGGTATTTCTATCCCTGTAAACAGTATCTACACTGGGTATGAGCCGATGTCTGGCACATTGTAGGTACTGCCTTGTCCTTGCCCTTGTAATGACCTTCAGAAGGAGATGCGGGTGAGGAAGATGGTTCCCGCTGAGGTTAAGACGCCTGCGCTTATGTAACCCGGACCTGTCGCCTGAGGCCGCCCAACCCCCAAATCATATGGACTACTCACAAGCCTCCCGAAACCCTTGTCTGATTCTGTCACATCAGACCCGCGTGGGGAATCGCACGGAGTCAGCTCCAACAATGGACACGCTCTTTGCCACTAAACGCTTTGACGACTGCACTCACCACCCACCCCTGAGTTCCTGGGCCCTGGCATCGGCTGAGGACGTCAGAGGATTCTCAGTGCTCAGCAATCCCACATCCGTGCCGTGGAGGCAACCGGTAAACCCTAGATGTGACAACACCCAGGCCTTTCAGTTGGAGAACCTCAAGACACGAGTCCCAGGTGTTTTGTTGTCCAAGAACATTTACTAGGTGTCTCCTCTACGCTCAGAATAAAGACTCTTTGAGCAACATGTTGTAGTGTCGTTAGTGCATTCCAATCTGTGGCACCGGGACTCAAATTTTATCAGACTGAGTCTTTGTGGGCAGGGTTGGCCTGAATCAATGCGGAAAACGGAAGCCAGTATTAAAACACACACCGTGGAAACTAATGGAGGAAGCCCACAGATACACCGTCAGCAGCCAGCCAGCCACTAGGCCAAGGAGAAGGTGTAATCAGGGAAAATCGACCCGAACCATTTCCTATTGGAAGGGGGAACGTGCTGGGAACAACAGCCCCCCTCTTACACATGTGCTCGTGGAATGTTCACCTGAGGCCCCAGTGTAGTTCTGCATCACGATGAATCTGTAGGACCAGTGGCCCGGCGCCCTGCTGACCACGCTGGCTTTCTCCCTTCAGCCCCGATCCATTTGGGTGTTCGGTGTCCGAACTCACGTCGTCACCTTCGGCAGACGTTCCACACGCCCCGCTGAGCACCCCTTTCTGGGGGCTGATCCGCCTTCTTGGGGACCTAGTCTCTCCTGTGCCTCTGGGAGGTCCTCCCCAGAGCGCCCACCGATTCCACCCTCGGCCCGGAGCCCCACCTCTTGCGAGGTCTCGCATAAAGTGAAATGTGATCGGTCATTGGGAATTAACTAATGACATGCGCAGTTCCGTAACCTCTTTCCTGGATGAAATACGGGAGCAAAGGTAATTTTCTCCAGATTCTGATGCAAGCCTATCCTTTTGTTTTTCTATAAAGAACACAGAGCTGACAAAGTTTTATCTTCGTAGTCTTTTCAGGACCCATGGTCCGCCCGAAGCTTCAGGACGGCCTGCAGGCACATTCCAGCACCTGTTGGTGTGGACCCACGAAGAGGCAGTGGCAGGAGAAGTCAGGAGCTTAGCCGCCAAGTCAGACTGGGACGTGAACCCAAATCCGCAACTCAGCAGCCCCGTGACCTTACACAAGCTCCTTACCCTCTTCCCGTCTCAGTTCCCTCATGTCGAAGGGGAACGGCAGTATCCCCCGCTTCCTAGATCTCTGGAAGGATTAAATGAGAGGCTGATCACTGCCATCTCTGACCAACAAGTGAGAGCTTTAGTAACTCATCAACAGTGAACCTCGAATAAGGACATTGACACGAGCCTGTCTGAAACCAGCACAAATCTCCCCAGCTACTGCCGTCAAGGCACTGTCCCGCAAGAGATACAGAGATGCCCCTTCATAAACTGTCTGCCTGGGGCGCCCGGGGGGGCTCAGTCGGTGAAGCATCCGACTTTGGCTCGGGTCACGATCAAACAGTTTGTGAGCTGGAGCCCCGCATAGGGCTCTTGGCTGTCAGCACGGAGCTTGCTTGGGATTCTCTGTCTCCCTCTCCCTCTGTCCCTCCCCTGCTGGCACTCTCTCTCAAAAATAAAATAATAAAAATAAAAATAAACTGTCTGCCCAAAGCAAACTTCTTCCAGTCCTTAGAACATGCTCCGTGCTTCGCCGCCCTTACCCTTGGAGTCTGTTTTCCACCTGCAGTGCCGTGTGCACACCCATCTCCTGCAATTTCCACGCTGGCTCAAGGCCGGCCTCAGCTTCCCATCATCAGTGATGCTTTCTCTGAGACTCCAGGCAGAGGGGTCTCACCTGGGCTTTGCCCTTGTCTCCACTCACTCAGCCTTCCTCTTAGCACGCAGTTTGCACAACGGTTTAGGAGTAAGTTTCGCCCCTTGTGCTCAATGGCAAGTACCATAAAAACTTGCACATTTTGGTTTTCCTCATAAAAACTTTGTTCAGTAAACATCTGCTACTGCCTCATTTATGAAATACCCCATTCAGGCTTGCCAATAAGCACGCTGTAGTGAACTGTGCAGGCACCGGGGTTGGCAGGAGAGTTGAAAATGACAACTTTGGATGAAAAAAACACCTTCACGGAATAATTAAAAGTCTCCCTGGAACTTACTGGCTTTCTGTTTTGTTTCTACCTTGAAAATAATTGCGGAAGATGCTAAGAACGTGTGACGCATTTGGTGTCTCTTCGCACCCCCAGGGGATGGGAGGGGGAGAAGGTTCCAGAAGTTTCTACGCCTCTCTCTGTCTGCCTGAGGTCCCGGCCACGGGTGCTCGCCCGTGCCGGCCCCTCTGCTCACCCGCCGTGGCCTTGTCCACTTTACTTGCAGCTTGTTCCCTTCAAATCCCACTTGACTTCCTCCTGGGAAAAGTGCTACTCATTCCGACCATTTATTAGGCACTTGCTGTATACCAACCACTACATGCAGTGCTCTACGATCAGCAGGTGCGCTGGCAGGTACTCGGCTGGCCCCGCAGGGAGGGAAAGCCCCGACGTCGAGAGTTTGCCGATTTCCATGGTGTAAATTCCGCCAGTTCTGGTAAAAGCCCGTTTCGAACATGAGGATCTGCTCCAACGGGATTGCACATACCGAACAATGTGAGCAGAATGTGCCTTTCAGCCTGCACGTGTGCAATTCCATCTCGGAAAAGCCAGGTGAAGACAGCAGGAATCACAAACCACACACTCTGGTTTCGCCGTCCCACCCACATCTGGGGACATGGCTTTGGGACGCAGACGACCCTCCTGCCTGCCCCCCCCCCCCCCCCGGGACTCCCCCTTCTCCTCCCCAGCTGGTTGGTTTGTTTTCTGTTGTTTTCTGTTCCTTTTCTCCGGCTGCCTCCCTCTTGGCTCGCCACCCCCCACCCCGCCTTGTTCTCCTCTTCCTGCAAACAAGGGGGCCACACAAATGCACGTACCAACTCCAGAGCAAACTTCAGGTCTTCCTCAAGGCGACCTTCTCCACGTGACGTGCTGCTTGCACTATTTATCCAGGGAGCACGTACAAATTGCCGTGTTTACTGGGTTGCTGTCCTGTGATGTGTCACCGGGGCGGTGTCCGAGCAGGGCGGCCCCAGTCCTGTGTTCCCACGGGCCCTGTGGGTTCTTCGCCACACGGTTTTGCCTGACGTGCCGACTTTCAGGACGTTGTGTCAGGACAGAAGTAACTTGGGTGCCCCCTCCCTCCACCGGCTCTCGCTCGCAAGAGCCCATCGTGGGTATCTGTTCCCAACTCTGCGTCGGTGACGTCACGTTGGTAGCCTCACTCCGCCAGGGCGGGACCCGAGAATTTACGTCACTAACATTCCCAGATAACGTCCACAGGCGGCTGGTGCAGACCCCGAGAGCCAGGATGCCCGGGACGAGAGCCGGCCTACGGCCTTCCTTTGTGTGAGGGCCAGGCCCCCTCCCCCTGTGCTCCTGCTCATCACCGTGGGAGGGGTGACGGGGACACCTGCTAGAACCTCATCCTGGACCCCCACACTGCGGGGTCCACCCACGGGAAGGCCCGGCTGCGTTTCCTTCCTTCCAGAAGGGGGAGCAGTGGCCCCCGCCGTCTCCCTGGCTTCGGAGGGTAGGAGGTGCCCCCCCCCCCCCGGCCAGCGCCTGCCGGTCGGAAATGCAGACCCGAGGGCCCACCCATACCTGCGGAACCAGAACCGGCAGGCAACAATCCCCAGGTGACTCCTGGACACAGGAATCTGAGACAAGCACTCGTCCGGTACGCATTTACACAGAGAAGGACCCAGGACACAAGGGAGTGCGAAGAGATCATTAAACGGGAGGAGAAACAGAACCCCTGGGGTCAGGCTCAAATGTCGGCTCGCCGGCCCACCCCCGGCCCACCCCAGCCTGCCCTTGGAGGAAGGATTCCCTAGAGCTCCTGGGTTATGGGCCCTCTGACCTGGCAGAAGGATCCTGGACTGAACTGTCCTCTCGTAAAGTAACCGTAACTCATTCACTGCCGACGTCACGATGTTGACATTTACTGTTTTCAGGTTCACTCCAGCGAAAATGCTCTGAGAATTCAGGATCTGATCCCGCCGCTTACAGGGTCGGGTAGGAAAACAAAGTCACTGAAACACATTTTCCCTAAGGTATTGAGTATCTAAGGAATTTGAGTCCCCATTCGAACCTCTCCCACTTACTAGGGATGTCTGTTCCAGACCATCCGATCGATGCCTGTGCTTGTCAGTCTTTGCTGCCTTCACAGTGTAGACACGTCAGGACAAGATTCGATGCCAATCTATCGTAAAGTAAAACTGCATCCCTTCACGGTAAAATAAAAGTGAAGATTCCAGGAAGTCGACGAGAGTGACTTGGAAGGACCACCCTATCCCCACAACCCGCCGACAGGAGGGGGATCCGGCAGTAAGACCAGGTATGAGGAAGACAGAACCAACAAGGGTGTGGATGGGTGGGTTCTTCAAACAAAATGATCTGAATATCAAAAGATGATGAACAGTCCTGCAGAAAATTGATGAAAGGGACTTTTACCAAAATGACCCCAGGCGAATCCTGAGAAATTCCGATGTCATAAAACTTTATCATTGGTAGCTATCTTTTGAGTTCCAAAATAACTCTGGCCATTATTGTTTTTGATAGAGAATAAAAATGACCTAGGGAGGGGCGCCTGGGGGGCTCAGTCGGTTAAGCGTCTGACTTCAGCTCAAGTCACGATCTCGAGGTCCGTGAGTTCAAGCCCCGCCTCAGGTTCTGTGCTAATAGCTCGGAGCCCGGAGCCTGCTTCGGATTCTGTGTCTCCCTCTCTCCCTGCTTCGGATTCTGTGTCATCTCTCACACTCTGTCTCTCTCTCTCTCTCTCTCTCAAAAATAACATTAAAAAAAATGACCTAGGGAAAAACTGGGAGACTGAAATGTAAAATATTGTACAATTATATCATAATAATGTGGGCTAAAATGTGAGGAAGAACAAGAATATTGAGCTAAGAGATTTGTTTTTAATAACACTGGGCTTTTTTATTTTTTTAAGTTTTTTTTTTTTTATTTTGAGAGAGAGAGAGACCCGGGGGGTGGGGGGGAAGAGAACACTCCCATGCAACTGGGGGAGGGGCAGAAAGAGAGAGGGAGAGAAAGAATCCCAAGCAGGCTCTATACTGTCAGCACAAAGCCTGATGAGGGGCTCAAACTCACGGACCTTGAGACCATGACCTGAGTTGAAATCAAGAGTCCGATGCTCAACCAATTGAGCCCCCCAGGCACTTCTGATCTGACAGACTTTTTTTTTTAATGTTTGTTTATTTTTGAGAGAGAGAGAGACAAAGCACGAGCAGGGGAGGGGCAGAGAGAGAGGGAGACACAGAATCTGAAACCAGCTCCAGGCTCTGAGCTGTCAGCACAGAGCCCGACGCAGGGCTCGAACTCACGGGCCGTGAGATGGTGACCTGAGCCGAAGTCGGACGCTCAACCCACTGAGCCCCCCAGGCGCCCCTGATCTAACAGACTTCTTAAAAAATCACTATTATTTTGCACGAATTTAGTCCAATCTCTCCTTTTCCCTTTATCTTGTTATGGTGGATTTCTGTGTTGTTCCGTTAGCTTCCTTAAAAAGTGAACTTACGTTGACTTGCAAATACGCCCTATTTCTTTTACATATTTCAAATTTCCAAAATTACACATAAAACAGAACATCCTCTGTGATCTCACTGGGAGGGCCCAGAAAATGCTACAACAATACTTAATCATCCTACGTCTACGACAGTACAGTTTTTGCCGAGGGTTGCAATAGGGTTATGCAGTTTGCTAGCGACAGGTTCTGAATCCGGCATAATTCGCTCACAGTAACAGGTTCGTAGTTTCTTTTACCGCTTTCTGCTCGCGTTCTGAGCACTTCTGAAGTTTTCAGCTCATGATTTCCATCACCAGGACGAGAGAGGAGCTTCCTTCCTTTCAACACTACCTTAAGCTGGGAGCAACCTCTACCTGTTTTACGTTTGTCACTGCCCCGGAAGGAACGCTTGTCAAGAGCTCCCGTTCCTAAAGGCCTTCCCCACAGGGGGTTCTTTCTCCTCAGAAACTTCTGTTGTGCACAGAGCTCTTTCTGCAAGTGGGCATTCATGGGAACCTCCCAGTGCTTAGGACGAACAGGTCCGTCTGGGAGGCAGAAAGGGAGGGCCCTTTCCCAGGAGGAAGAAAGCAGCGAGCCTGGAAGCAGGGCCCTATAGATCGTGAGAACAAAAACTATGCCGGCCTTCAGCTAAACCTTCCAAGTCCAAAGCACCGCAAAGGGGGGGGGGGGGTGGAATCTGCAGCGAAGGATGGAATAAAGGACGATTCAAAGCCCGATCTGACTGAACCTTCACACGTCAGGACTCCATGTAAAAGAGAAAAACTGATGGCAAAAAATTCACTGAAGTAACGTAAACCTAGAGAACAAGTGTGGACATCTGGGCTCCTGTACTGATTCAATAACGTGTCCGCGCCCTTTCTGGAAAGGTACCGATTTCTTTGGACATTCCGCTCTCAGAGAGGCTGGAATGATCTAGAATGTCGATTCCCTGTGGCTCCTACACGTCATATCGTTGTACATCCCTTCAAGCTCTGCAAAGTGGGTTTGTGGAGCAGGCCAGGCCCTAGAGGCCTTTATCACTGGTTACGGGTGTCCTGTCAGCCTTTATCGCTGGATAGGGGTGTCCTGTCGGCAGGGAGGGATCTGGAAAACCACCTTCTGAGCCGACCAAGCGTCACACTGGATTCAGCACCTCTCTAAAGTGACAGATCGCATCACGGGCAAGATAACAATGGTCAGTATGTGAACCCCACTTCCGAAAGTGTTTTATGTCTCCTCCTGGGGTGTTGTACTCTGTTTCCTTCTAAAGCTTCACAGAACTTCAACTGAGGTGGAATCTCTTTCAAAATTGGTTCTGCCCACCCCGAGGTCCGTTCTTCAGAACATTCTGGAATTACTGGCAGACCGCCCGGTTTATACCCGGCAGCTTTTCTGCTTCCCTACCAACAGGTGGTTGCCCTTCCAACTGATCTCGTGCGTGATGCTAGATTATTCTTCCTTGAACCCCCCTCCCGCACACACACACACACACACACACACACGAGCATGATGGGAAATTTAAACGCCCGACCCTCGTATTCAACATCCTTTTCAGTCGGGTTCCGATCTCCTTCCTAGTTGGGTCTCCTCCCAAATCTCGTTCTTCCACAGGTCAGTCACTGTCCTTCAGCGGTGTCCCCTGCTTGCTGTTTAATTTCAACGCTCCCGTCCACAACGCAAAATCTTCCAACTCCAGGCCGAGGCAGGCCTTCCCCTTTCTCCTTTCTTCTTTACGGTCTCTTCCTTCTTTACAGAAGGGTACTTGTCCCGTGTGTTCATTCAGCAAGCTTTTGCTGAAGACCTCCTGAGCGTGAGGCATTGCTGGAGCTAGCCGGTCAATGCGCTGGGCTGGTTATGTCGTCAAACACTCGCCGTAATGATTTATAATAAACAGTTGACGTTCATCGACAATTTACCGCACCAGGCAATGTGAGTCCTTCCCAGCATGTGCGTTCCTGCACCCTCTCAGTGGCCTTCTAAAGTAGGGGCTGACGTTACCTTCAGTTTCTCAAATGAGCCAACGAGGCACAGAGAAATGAAATAATTTCCCTAGCCGGGATAAAAGTTGGCGTTCTGGTTCCAGAAGCCCCTCACGGCCACCAGCCTGCTCTGCGTCCCACCAGGCGGCCGTGGCTGTTACTGCTTCTGCCACATAACTGCTTTCCCATGTTGTCAGGTTTTCACTTGTGCTCGTCCTGTGTCCCCAACTTAGCTTCGCTGACCCCGAATCTCTCAGCGACCATAGCCCTACAGCTCCGAGGGAAACCAGATTCACAAAACCAGGATGAGATCCAGACGGAATTAGATGTGGGAGCCGTGGAAATGTGCCTATGATGTGAACGGATGCTTTACAGCAGTAAAGCCTTGGATTGCGAGGAACTTGCTCTAGGAGGGTTCCGCGAGAGGAGCAAAGATTTCTAGTAAGTTTTAACTTGATAAACGAGCGATGTCTCGCAATACGAGCCGTACCTGATGCCGAATGTCACGTGATCACAACTGAGCCCATGGTTCTTGAAGTTCGCCTTGATATACAAGTGCTACGGTTTACGAGCGGGTTTCCGGAACGAATTATGTTCGCAAGCCAAGGTTTTACTGTATTTAGGGAAATTCCAGAAAAGAATACGCTCCCCAGGCTTCTGTATGCTTCCAACCTCGGTTCTGGAACTTGCCTACTGTATTGAGATTTTCCTACAATATTACTATTGCAGCAAAATTTCCGACATTTTCGGAAATTAGGTGTTAATTTCGTCTTCTCAAAGAAATAGGGAAAACTCACCAGCAGCCTGAGAAATCTCGGAGAGGCAGGAAACCACACCTCTCAACTCCCTGCTCCGAGGAAGGGCTGGGAGACCGGCCGAGGCTGCCTTGCCCTGTCTAGCCCTGCCTCGCCTGCACCCTCAAGTCCACAGAGGCTCTAGCCGCTAGGATTCGAGACCTCTTCTTGTCCTTCCCACTTGGCTCCATTGGCTTTGCTGAGAGTTCTTTAATGTGTACTTCCTCAGCCACTTTTTAGTTTTATAAAAGCAAAAAGTGGCCACAGAGCATTCCTACCCAAAAGCTGTGGGTTTTCCATTCCCGTTTTGGGGAGCAACCTCTCCCGCCCGCCCGAACATTGCATTTCAAACCCAGCATTAGAGGAAATTAGGAACCGAAACAGGGCGGGCCTGAGAAATGAAGACCCAGTCTTTCGAGCTTACTGCAGAATGACCATTTCTGTGTTGCCTGGAACTTACTAGCTGAAGTCTACATATTAGATTTCGCTCTATGGTTTACGCTATGACTTTGGGGCTTTCTTCTCTCTGTTCTTCCAGAAATGCTTTTAGACTCTTTAGTTTTTATCACTCCCTACTTCTCCCTTTACCATATTCCATGATGAAATATTACTTTCTTCCTTTTTCAATGTGTTAAGTATTTATTTTTGAGAGAGAGAGAGAGAGAGAGCATGAGTGGGGTACAGACAGGGAGTGAGAATCCACAGCTGGCTCCAGGCTCTGAGCTGTCAGCACAGATCACGAACCTGAACCAAAGTCAGACGCTGAACCGACTGAGCCACCCAGGGGCCCCCAAATATTGCTTTCTAAAATACTTACTGCTTTTCAGATTCCACATAGGAGTGAACTATGTTGTACATGTAAAACTAACATACCACTGTGTGTCGACTATACTCAGACAAAAAAAAATTGAAAATCAAAGGTATTAATATTTTAGAGCAGTGTTAAGTTTATAGGAAATTGAGCAGGAAGTAGAGAGGTCCCATATTCTCCTTCCCTCCTGCCCTCAGCTCCCTTGTTAATGATGTGGCATAGGGGCACCTGGGTGGCTCAGTTGGTTAGATGTCCGACTTCAGCCAGGTCACGATCTCGCGGTCCGTGAGTTCAAGCCCCGCGTCGGGCTCTGGGCTGATGGCTCAGAGCCTGGAGCCTGTTTCCGATTCTGTGTCTCCCTCTCTCTCTGCCCTTCCCCCGTTCACGCTCTGTCTCTGTCTCAAAAATAAATAAATGTTAAAAAAATTTTTTTTTTAAAAATGATGTGGCATATTTGTTACAGCTGATGGACCAATGTTGATACGTTACTATGAACTGGAGTCCACAGTTTACATCAGGGGTCACGCCTGGCCCTGTATATACTATAGGTTTTGCCAACTGTCACGTATCCACCATGACAGCATCGTCCAGAGTCGTCTCACTGCCCTAAAAAGGCCTGTGTTCATCCCTCCCCCCACTTAACCCCTGACAGCAGCTAATCTTTGTATGTCTGCAGAGTTTCACTTTTCCAGAATGTCATAGTTAATGCCATACGCTGCGTGGTCTTTTCAGACTGGCTCCTTCCAATGAGCCATACGCACTTAAGTTTCCTTCATGTCTTTCCAGGACGTGATGGCTCGTTCCTTTCTGGTGCTGACTAATATTCCGTTGTCCAGAGGTATCATTTTATGTATCTGTTCCCCTACGGAAGGACATCTCGATTACTTCCAGGTTTTGGCAATTATGAATACAGCTGTTACAAATATCCATGTGCAAGTTCTTTTTTCTATAAAGGAAAAAAATGGTTAAGCTAAGCTTTTTTTTTTAATTTTTTTTAACGTTTTATTTATTTTTGAGACAGGGAGAGACAGAGCATGAACAGGGGAGGGTCAGAGAGAGGGAGACACAGAATCTGAAACAGGCTCCAGGCTCCGAGCAGTCAGCACAGAGCCCGACGCGGGGCTCGAACTCACGGACCGCGAGATCATGACCTGAGCCGAAGTCGGCCGCTTAACCGACTGAGCCACCCGGGCGCCCCAAGCTACACTTTTAAAAATAAAAGCATCACAGCAGATGCCACTTTTGACATTATGACCACCGCGATTGCTGATGTTATTAGGATTACATTACTGAACCTGAAAATAACAGCACTGCAAACAAGACAACTACAGCGTATCGCCTGGAACACCCACACCCACCGCGACATTTGATCCCATTCTAGATACTCAGAGCCTGGCATCCACCTGTTTGGAAGTGCCGTGCTCCTGAGGAAGGAGACAGAAAGGTAAAACGCGTGTCGGAACGCGCTCTGGACGAGCGACAGAAAACCCAGCCTCTAACAGAGCCTGAAACAATAGAGCTTCGTCCCTCCAAGATAACAAGACCCGCGGGAGGCACTTGCTGATGCTGCCAGCCAAGTCACACGGTCCTCCCGCCCCTCCTCCCGCCGTCCACGCACGCGCCACGCTGGCCACCTCTACCCTGTGGACTCCTGGCTGCACGGTGGGTGCCGCAGCCCTCGAGCCGGACGGGAGGGCCGGTGCCAGCACGCCTTTGACCAGGGAGCCTCTGTGAAGGCTTCTCTGGTTTGCACCTCACTGGCCAGGCAGCGTCCCGTGCCCCCTCTGCCTGGGGGGGAGGCCGGGAGGCAAGCCTTTTGCTCCTCACGGTTCCGTGGCAGAGGAGATCAAAGGAGAGGGCACCGAGAACGTGTCGGACTAGCTCAACCCGGAGGTTTTGCCTCCGCAGGGAACAAGCAACCACGATCAACAGACTCGGCACAGCTCCAGCTTGGCCCGTGCTCACTGCCCCCCAGCCCCCCGGGATCTCCCTGCCGCCCTGGCTGAGGCCCGGCTGGCAAGAGACGCGAACACGGGGCGCGGGTTCCAAGAGCTCTCCTCCTGGCTGCTGTCACAGCCGCTTGTCCCCCGGCCCAACAGCGTGTGCGTGTAACACGCCTGGGCAATCTTGTCTTCCGGGGGCCCCTGGCATGCTACCAGACCCAACTCTGCCCGTCCCCTGACGTTTAAGCTCGGGCCCTGAACACTGAGTTGGAGGGACAGGGAGGAGAGAAGAGTCCAAAGCTCGTTTTAGTGGCATTTCTCATTTGTTTCCGCTCAGGCCTTGCTATCCCTCGCTGAGGTCTTTGCGGTAACTTCTTAGCTGTTCCCTCTGCCCGTATTCCATCCGTTCCCCTTTGTATTTCCAGCTGACCCCGAAACACAGCAGAGCGTCTCTCTTACTTGCCCCCCAATCTTTGCTGACTCCCCACTGCCTGCCGCCCAGAACCCCGATGTCTTAGTCTGACACACAACATTCCCCGCCACCTGCCTGCCGTCTCACTATCCCCAGTCTGACCACAGGCCCTGCCTCTGAGCTTCTGCTCATGCCCTTCTTACAAAAATGCATATTTCCATGCACAAACCAAGGAAAGCCAGGCACTAATCCAATTAGCTCTCGTATGGCGTATATATTAAAGCGTTTGAGATGGGAGTACAAAAGTTATTTTTTTAAGTACATCACCATTGCACACTTAAAATTTTTTTTTTTTGATGTTTCTATTGATTTTTGAGATAGATAGAAAGCAGGAGCTGGGGAAGGGCAGAGAAACAGGGAGACAGGAACCGAAACGGGCTCAGCACTGACAGCCGAGAGCCGGATGCGGGGCTAGAACTCACAAGCTGTGAGATCACGAGCTGAGCCAAGGTCAGATGCTCAACCGACTGAGCCTCCCAGGCACCTCTGGAAGTTATTTCATAGTATAGATGTGCTTTAAGGATTATTTCAAGCACTGGAGTGCCTGGGGGGCTCCGTCGGTGAAGCGTCTGACTTCAGCTCAGGTCCTGATCTCACGGTTTGTGAGTTCAAGCCCCACATCGGGCTCAGTGCTGTCAGCGCAGGGCCTGCTTTGGGTCCTTTGTCCCCTTCCCCTCTCTCTGCCCTTCTCCCAAAAGTAAATAAACATTTTTTAAAAAATTTAAGGGCTATTCGAAGGACTGAAACTAATACTATGCTAAATATTAATTAACTAGAATTTAAATAAAAACTCGAAACATTAAAAAAATAGAATACAGTTAAACCCAATAAAAATTATTTGTAATCCTCTCTCCCCACCAAAGGAATTATTCAAGGAAGACGAACGATATAAAACCAGAGAATTTAAAGACTGTGCTTTGGTAACCTACTAACAACATTATATACTTTCACATCTACGAAAATCTCTAAAGCTACATGGAGAAGAGCATAGTATGCATTCTGTTTTGCTACAATTTTTTAGCAATTCCTTAGTCTTCTGGGCCTCAACTGTCACATCAGTAAAATGGGCATATTCATAACCTGGACACAAGATAGGCGGACAGAGTGGGAACCTCACTGGGGGTCCTTCCAGCTTTAAAACCTTCAATACTGTTAGATATTTAGAAGAAAAATAAAAGAATGTTTTAAAAGTTACTAAATTACTGGGGCGCCTGGGTGGCTCAGTCGGTTAAGCGGCCGACTTCGGCTCAGGTCACGATCTCATAGTCCGTGAGTTCGAGCCCCGTGTCGGGCTCTGTGCTAACTGCTCAGAGCCTGGAGCCTGTTTCAGATTCTGTGTCTCCCACTCTCTCTGACCCTCCCCCTTTCATGCTCTGTCTCTGTCTCAAAAATAAATAAACGTTAAAAAAAATTAAAAAAAAAAGTTACTAAATACTTAATAATGGCAGCATTGCATTTCCAACAATCTCTCCCTAACTCACGTAAACATGTGACTAACACATGTGGGAATCCAGAGTCTGGAGGAGGGGGAAGCACAGCAGCACCAAGAAATTCTGCATTTCTTATTTTAAAAACATTTTTAATGTTTATTTTATTTTTGAGACAGAGAGAGACAGAGCATGAGTCGGGGAACGGCAAAGAGGGAGACACAAGACCCAAAACAGTCTCCAGGCTCTGAGCTGTCAGCACAGAGCCCGACGTGGGGCTCGAACCCACAGACCGCGAGATCATGACCTGAGCTGAAGTCGGAGTCTCAACCGACTGAGCCACCCGGGCGCCCCAAGTTTATTTAAATTTAAAGAGAGAGACAGAGACTGAGCTTGAGCAGGGGAGGGGCAGAGAGAGGGAGACACAGACTCTGCAGCAGGCTCCAGGCTCTGAGCCATCAGCACAGAGCCCAATGCGGGGCTCGAACCCACAGACCACGAGATCATGACCGGAGCCAAAGTTGGAGGCTCAACCGACTGAGCCACCCAGGCTCCTCCCCAAGTTTATTTAAATTTAAAGAGAGAGACAGTGACCCTCCCCCGTTCATGCTCTGTCTCTCTCTGTCTCAAAAATAAATAAACGTTAAAAAAAAAAAAAAGAGAGAGAGACAGACAGAGACAGAGCTTCAGCAGGGGTGGGGCAGAGAGAGAGGGAGACACAGAATCCACAGCAGGCTCCAGGCTCCGAGCCATGAGCACAGAGCCTGGCGCGGGGCTTGAACTCACGGACCGTGAGATCATGACCGGAGCCGAAGTTGGACACTCCACCGCCTGAGCCACCCAGGCGGCCCTTCACCACATTTTTTTAAAAGAGTCCAAGAGAAGGAACTGGTCTCCACCTCACTTAGTCCTTTTCCAAAACCCCTATTCGGGTGACTCCATTCTGTGGTGTCTCATGTAATTGCTTCGAGTGGTTCTACCCAGCTCCAAACGGTACTGGTGTCCAGAAACCTAACAAGAATGATGGAAGTCGCACAAGGAAAGCAATTCTTGAGGAATTTCAGCCTGGCCCGCTCACACCACCCCATGATACTTACTCACAGGACCTTTCTAGTGCCCGTGAGCAGACAGACTTCTGCCCCACCAAATGCGAGGAATATTCTAGATCTTTCTTAACAACTTGTGGCACCACTCACCAGATTCTGCCTCTTCTTACGATTCTCACTTGACTTTTAGAAACAACTATTCATACAAGGAAGTAGCGAATTACAGGGAGTTTTCACCACAAACATTTCCGTGTCCGTGGAGCACAAGGGAAGATGTGTCTGCGGCGGTACAGGGCTCAGTCACATCACAGAACGAAAGGAAGCCTGGGGTCTTAAGACCGCTGTACCCAAGGGGTGGCACATTCCCAAATGTATCTTCCCCTTAACTGATTACTGCATGATGGGGCGCCTGGGGGGCCCCGTCGGTTGAGCGTCCGACTGCGGCTCAGGTCATGATCTCACGGCTCGTGGGTTCGAGCCCCGCGTCGGGCTCTGTGCTGATGGCTCGGAGGCTGAAGCCTGGAGCCTGCTTCTGCTTTTGTGTCTCTCTCTCTTTCTGTCCCACTCGCATTCTGTCTCTGTCTCTTTCAAAATAAATAAACATGAAAAAAATTAAAAAAAAAAAAAAGAAGCATGGATTATTACTAACAATCACAACTGACATTTACCTGTTGCTCCTCTGCTGGTCAATGTGCTAAGCTCTTCACATGAATTATTCTCTTTAAGGCAATTTGACTGCAGTGCCCAGCAGGGTCCAGCGCGACACCACTTTGCTCCGGGACCTCCCTCCTAATTAAGGACTTGCCGCCCAGGGCGCTGTGGCTGGGCCTTTGTGAGGATAAAATGAGTGACCTACAGGAAATACAGCCCCTGGCCTCTAAGAGCTTAAAAGCTTTTGAAGGAGGAAAGCTTCTGTCTTCCTTAGAAATACTGTTCAACGGGATCCGAATTAGGCCCGTGCCACCCTGGAGACCCTGGCTTAAAGTCTAGTTCTTTCTCAGGGCGCCTGGGTGGTGCATCCGACTTCGGCTCAGGTCATGATCTCACAGTTCGTGAGTTCGAGCCCCACATTGGGCTCTGTGCTAACAGCCTGGAGCCTGCTTCGGATTCTGTGTCTCCCTCTCTCTCTGCCCCTCTCCTGCTCATGCTCTTTCTCTCTCTCAAAAATAAACATTAAAAAAAAAAAATCTAGCTCTTTCATCTCTGCGCT